>NW_017619187.1:2087500-2401171 GCF_001879475.1 Ipomoea nil | reverse complement strand
AAACAATAGTAAAGGTGAATTAAAAATGAAACGAAAATATTTTAATAATAATATCTACAATTCTACATCATCAATTAAAATAGAACAAAAATTAGGTAAAAATATCACTACATTTGATATTCTAATTGATTAATTGACTGAAAATAAAAAAGAATAATTGGCTGAAAATGAATCCGATATCACTAATTGATTGAAAATATAAAATGATAACTAATAGAGTAATATTCTACCATTATATATTTTAATCCAAGTTATCCGTCTTGATGGATTGAAGGTGTTAGCTCTAGACGAAGATGAATAGGATTGTGTTGTCACTACCAATGTCGTCTACAAAGAGGTTTCAATAATGTGTAAATATAACCGGTGATATTAAGTTTTTTTTAAATGAAAAAATTGTTATATATCTGGACAAAAAAATATATCTTCCATACAAATGAATAAGGATACCAATTCATTTCTATAACTGAGTTGTTAGAGAACGAGCACATTTTACTAATTTATGAAAATTCTAAAACAATGATAAATAAAATCTTCAAAGTTATAGCACCGTATGCGTACATCTAGACATTAGCTATTAATTTGAGCAATTATTTGCACAAATTCAAGTAATGATACCATCAAAATATATAAACGATCCAAACCATATATTTAATTGCACTATATAATATTTGATGTTCTAATTTAAATAATTATATCGATTCATATATTCTTAATATATTACAACAAATCAATTCCGTGCATCGCACGGGTGCAAATACTAGTTGATAATAAAAACAATTTCTAACGCCCCCCAAAATCAAGCACTTATAAACATGTCAACAAACCAACTTTATATTCAATTCAGCAAGGACTGGTAGAAATATATATGGTATCCCCATTAACCATCCTCCTCCCCTCCTCCATAAACAGAAAATAATCTCAGCCGAAGCAAGCAGGCACAGAGAAGATACAACAAATAAGGAAAGGACTTTGAGAAATGATTGGTCAAAATTGTTTCTTTCAAGGATGATATTGGTCAGTGACTTGAAAATTCAGAATGAAGAACAAAAACAACAAAAAAACTGATATCAAACAAATTCTGATATTTCAAGACCAAAAAAATCTACAATCGGGATAATTTCAGGACTAACCATAGAACAATAAAAATACCTTTGAGAATGAAATAGAAGATCTGAATGCCAAAGAACTTATTAGATCTGCCGATCTTTCAAATCAAGCTTTGACGATTTCTTATCTATCTTAACTTAAAAGCCCAGCACATGAAATTACATATATATTGGAAAGAATGAAATTACATATATATATATATATATATATATATATATATATATATATATATATATATATATATATAATATATATATATATATATATATATATATATATATTATCCTCAAAGATCACGATTAACAAATGACAAAATAGACGGAGGATTAAGTTGAGTCAAATTGAAAAGTTAAGGACTTAATTGCTTGAAATCAATAACGGATAACTAATTTGTGAATTTAGCTATAATTGAGGGACCATTTTGAATATTTTACTCTATTAAATACTACGTATTATTTAATTCGTTGCTAGTTTAACCATGAACCTAAAAGGACACATCTTATTGGTTCGTAGTATTGCAAAAAACTCTAAAAGAAATTGATAAGGAGTTACCGATATTGAATTAATACAACTGATTAATGAATTAATTCAATATCAAATATTTTTGAATTTTAAAGGGTAGCATTTTTTTTAAGTAATCAGCCTCAATATATTAATGAACGAATTGAACATAGCAATGGAGTCAGGTGTGACGGAGTACCAATACATAGAGTGTTTCTGAGTAAATGGTAGCACCTTAATTTCACGTGAAAAACTCTTAGATTCATGACTGCGGAAAGGGGAGAATGGCAATTGAAAGATTCATAATTTGCATGATTGTTCAACTCTCAACCCGTGACTATCTGTATAATTATACTAGCATTGTACCTGTGCGATGTACGGTCTATAATTTAGAGTATATTTGAAACATATTTGAAGTCATGTAATAAATTTAAATTATAAAATTTATAATTAAACAAAATGTACTACAAAAAATAATAAACGATCTACTAACCACTCGTATCATGAGCGACTTGAGTATGAATTATTCTGTCCAAAGTACCATGCATACATGCGATTGCATGTTTATGGATTATGTCATCCCATTAATACTCTTTATTAACGATTTGACTATACTCCCATTTTGTAGAAAAATAAATCATATTTAAAACTCATTCCAAATATTAAAAAATCAAAATCAAATGTATTTAATATTTAAATATAGATTAGACCACACTTACTATTATGTAGAATGCATAAAGGGGTAGCATAATTTCCTTAAAAAATACTATACATAGAATTTTGAGTTGTAGTAGTACGTAAATTAATTGTCTCTTTCATGTAATTTTCTTTGTCAACTACATAATAATAATTTTTAATATAAATACAAAATAATTAATGTTGATATTAAAATATTAAAATAAATAACTATCAAATAATTCATGTTAATAAGAATTATTCCGAATTCTAAATATAATAATATTCTAAAACACATAACAAATATATTTTACACACTAACTTTTTTTTTTTTTTTTTTTTTGAATGCTACTAGCTCTATTACATTGTAGTATCTGTTCATATACTTTCTCAACCTACTGAAACACAAAGAGCTAATAACGCCTCCACTGAGGTTTGAACTTACAACCTTCCAAATGGAAGTCCAACCCGGGTACCATTGGACCACATAGTCCTGGTATTTTACACACTAACTTAGTCATATATATACTAACTAATTCTATATATATTATATATGGTATGTTAGAGGACACTTGTAGACCATTTGGTTTAAAAATACTTCATCAACACTACACGTCTACTAATCAAGCTATTCACAGAGGTTATAAAAATCTCTTTTAAATGACTTGCATGTTATCGTAACTACATCGGTATTACATATTAAAATTCTTGATTGTACGTTAATTTATAGAGTAATACTTAAATCTTAAATTTGGATATTAACAATTTCAGAGGTGTTAAAAGAATATGAACACATTGCAACTTTTCTTTACATTATAATATGAAAAAACTTTACTCTGTTCTCTCTAACACTGTCAGATGCTGATATTTGTATATAGTTAAACAGAAGACACTTAGAGAAGGAAATAGCTATGATGCAATTTTCAATTATTTGTTATAAAGTTATCATTCTGCCTAAACACTGCAACTTGACATATTAGTAATGCCTAAACAGATCAAAAGCAACACTTGATTTGACCTGTGAATTTTGATCGTTAGCAAAAAAAAAACATTAAAAGAGATATTACAAATTTGTAAGTTAAAGTTACTCAAAATACCTTAGCACTACAAAGAAGTGCATTAGCATGGATTACAAAAATACTAATAACTTAATTCTATCCCATTAAAAGAGAACTAAATAGCTATGGTTGACAACAAAATATATATTGTCCGCCAAATTCTACAATCATTTGAATCCCTTCCAACACTTAAATGATTGTAAAAGCGTGAAAACTTGAAAACACACAAAATCTAAAAACATGCAATGAATGAAGTTATTAGTAATCAACACACAAAAAAAAAAAAAAAAAAGAATAAATAAAAACATACATACAGTCTGGAAATCAGTTTGAATTCCATACATCATCCATGCATCTCATAATATAAATATATTCATAAAATAAATAAATTATATATATATATATATATATATATATATATATATATATATATATATATATATATATATATATATATATATATATATATATATATATATATATATATATACACACACACATATAGTTATATACTACCAAGCATTGTATAGTTAATCCTGCAAACATCTACATTCATAATGATTGTAGATGTTGTAATGTACTGGTATTCAAAAATTAAACTCCATATAGGCATTTTACTGCTTATTCCAGTGGACCCATTTCTTCATTGAACTTGTACTCCAACTCCTCTGCCATAAATACTCGAAATAAAAGAAGAAACATTTTTTTTAAAAATGGGTTTAACATGCTGAAATGTATTTTACTATTTTTCTGCTTTACCTTTACTTCTACTTTTTTTTTCTTGTATTTTAATTCTTCATTCCTTTTTTTAAATCACTATATATTCCATTTATCTCTCATTGACATAATCTTTGTCTCATTCTCATGTTGGTGGTGGCAATTTGTCTCATTCCCATGTTGGTGGTGACAATATCAGATCAGGTGACAACCAACAGCAAGAAAAAAGTGGATAAAGAAGCAATGCAAAACAGTTTCCAAAATACCTTGATCCACCATTTACTTTTGACGGTAATAATGTTACCGGTAAATAATAATATAACAATGCTATAAGAGAATACGATAGTTGTATTGCTTTTGTCTCAGTATCGAAAGTACAATGCCTCCCCTGCTCAGCTGAGGGAAGTTCTATTTATGCTAGGTCCTAACGGTAACAACCTGAAGAGTCATCATTAGGGAGCTGAGCTAACGGCAAGAATATGAAGAGTCATGAATGAGGCGTTGAGGCTTTAACTCTCTCTCATCAAAGGTGGCATCAATGGTGGCTTCAAAGACAATAAAGGTGACACCTGTTGGAATTCCTAACCGTTGGAGTTCTGCCCGTTGGGTTCCCATGTGATGCTGAGTCAATGCCCATTTGTGATCCGGGTCGGGTGCCAGCCCTATTATCCTGTCACCAGTCCCCCCTACTCCTGAGGCAACGGATGTGTTTGAGTTGACTTGGGAGTAAAGTTGAATTTGCTTGATATCGTGGAGAATCCCGATTGATCCCGAGTATGTGATTTTATTTTCCAAATCACACATGAATTTTTTTTTTTATGCTGGCCGAGACGGACTGCGGCTTAGGCTGGCCGAGGTGCATGCCTCCGGCCGAGGCGTCGCCTCGACCGAGCGTGGCCGAGGCGTCGCCTCGACTGATCGTGGCCGAGGCGTCGCCTCGACCGATCGTGGCCGAGGCGTGCGCCTCGGTTGACCGTGGCCGAGGCGTCGCCTCGACCGACCGTGGCCGAGGCGTGCGCCTCGGCTAAGGTGGCCGAGGCGTGCGCTTCGGCTGATCGCGGCGAGGCGTAGCCTCGACCGATCGTGTTTTTTTTTTTTTTTTTTTTTTTTTTTTTTTGCTGAGACGGACTTCGGCGATGGCCGAGGCGGGCGCCTCGGCCAACCCCTCGACTGATCGTGGCCGAGGCGTCGCCTCGACCAATCGTGGCCGAGACGTGCGCCTCGGCTGACCGTGGCCGAGGCGTGGCCTCGACCGATCGTGGCCGAGGCGTGGCCTCGACCGATCGTGGCCAAGGCGTGCGCTTCGGCTGATCGCGGCCGAGGCGGCACCTCGACCGATCGTGGCCGAGGCGTGGCCTCGACCGATCGTGGCCAAGGCGTGCGCTTCGGCTGATCGCGGCCGAGGCGTCTCCTCGGCTGACCGTGGCCGATGCGTCGCCTCGGCTGACCGTGGCCGAGGCGTCGCCTCGACCGATCGTGGCCGAGGCGTGGCCTCGACCGATCGTGGCCAAGGCGTGCGCTTCAGCTGATCGCGGCCGAGGCGGCGCCTCGACCGATCGTGGCCAAGGCGTGCGCTTCGGCTGATCGCGGCCTAGGCGTAGCCTCGTCTGATCGTTTTTTTTTTTTTTTTTTTTTTTCCGGGGCCGTGGCGTGCGCCTCAGCCATGTGGCCGAGGCGCCGCCTCGACCAGGAGGCCGAGGCGCGCCCTCAGCCAATTTTTTTTTTTTTTTTTTTTTTGAAACAACATGGGCGGACCACAAGCACGAGATATTATTCCAAAAGATTTCAGAATGCAAAGCGGGCGGACCGCGATTTCCAATCACCAGTTCCAAACGACTACTAGAATATTATGGAAAATACTTAATCAAATGTTCCTAGCTCCATACCCGATCGATCATCCTTACAGATGGTGTGGACTTATAGATCATTTCTGCCAATCTTTTTGCATGCTTTAACGTAACAACTGCGGGCCGCTCGCTGGTCTCCTCTGACGACCCCTATCCCGCTCGGAGTGGGGAACTTCATACACAAGTGTTCCACCGACACTATGGCCTTGAGGTTCTCCAGTGCCGGTCTCCCCAATATGATGTTGTGCGGGCAAGTGAGTTTTACCACGATGAATTCCAAGTCAAGTTTGCGAATGTTAGGGCTCGTGCCTATCTCCACTGGTAAGACCACTGACCCCTCCGTCTCCACTGAATCACCCGTAAATCCAGAGAGTGGGGTACGTACTTCTTTGAGCTGGTTCCTAAGTATCCCTAACTTGGTGAAGGCATCGTAATACTTCACATTGACTGAGCTTCCCGTGTCGACTAAGATGCGGCGGATAATGACATCATTGACGTCCATCTCAATTACCAGGGCGTCAAGATGGGGTAACGGGCCCTCTGGGAGGTCATCATCAGAGAAGGTGATGGCCTCCTGTCTCTGTTTCTTTTCTCTGGAAAGACTCGCCACTTCTCCCACGTATAGCTGCCGGCTCCACTTCTTTCTTTCCGCGGGCGTGTCGCCCCCTGCAGGTCCACCATAGATAAAGTGTATGGTGTGCTTCTTTTGTCGTATGGGCGCCACCTCGGTTTCTTTCTCGCTATCACTCTGCTCAGATATTTGGTCGTGGTCTCTTTTTTTGGCGTTTGAGGTGGACGGCTCGGTGCCATCCTCATTCCTCCAGACATTTTTTGGTGGATTGTGTTGCGGCTGTTGCTGCTGCTTGGATCGCTTGACGAAATGTCGGAAGTAGCCCTGCTGGATGAGGTCTTCTATTTGTCTCTTCAAAACGTGACACTCATCCGTATCGTGTCCGGCATGCCTATGAAACCTGCAGTACTTTGTTTGGTCTGCCTTTGGGGAGACCTTCATGCACTCCTCGGGGAATTCTACCATTCCCATCTCCTCAACTTGCTTTAGAATGACACTGACGGGATGGGTAAGAGGAGTCAAATTACGCAAGGGGACCAGGCGAGGCCGTTCGTGGTCTCGGCCTTTCCCTGCGGTCGGGTGGTTCGAGAGTGGTGCCTGGCTGGGCGGACCAGCTTTCCCAGGCTTCCCATCTTTCCTACCATCCTCTTCGTCCTTCTTCTTCCTGTCGACGTCCTCTGCTTCGGCATAGCGGCTAGCCGTCCTCATCAGATCTTCGTAAGAGCGGGGTGGTGAGCGTTCAGCTGCTTGTGGAAATACCTTGATCTTAAGGCATGGATAAATATCGGGATCGCCGCCTTGGAGTCGAAGTCGTAGACATTATTGACTTCCTTTTTCCATTTGATCAGGAAGTCTTTGAGGCTCTCGCCTCTATCTTGCTTCACTACACAGAGGTGAGAGAAGGGTTTCTTGCGATGTATGCTACCGGAGAAGTATGTTAGGAAGCTCTTGGATAACTCCCCAAAGTTTTGGATCGACCCATCTGGGATGGTGTTGAACCAGTTTTGGGCCGCTCCATCCAGTGTGGACAAGAACGCTCGGCACATGATGGCGTCCCCTGCCCCGATCATTACCATAGCAGCCTTGTACCTCGTCATGTGGACACGTGGGTCAGTGGCCCCCGTATACTCCTTGATGGCGGGCAACCTAAAGTCCCTCGGCAAAGGTACGTCCATGATGCTAGGGGAGAATGGTGCTGCCATCCGTACCTCAGGTTCCGGCGACTGCTCCCGTGCCTCCACCCTTCTTGCTAACTCCTCGATTCTTCTCTGCAGCCTCTCGACCAGGGCCGACTCGTCAGGGTGCCGACGCGGGGCCGGCTGCCGCTCCTCCATGTGTCGGCGTGGAGCTAGTTCATCGACGTGCTGTCTATCTGAGTGTCGACGCGAAGCAGGTTCCTCGACGTTCCATCCATCCAAGTGTCGGTGTGGGACCCGCTCATCAGCGCGTCGCTTCTCCACCGAGTGCCGACACAGAGCCCGCTCATCGACGCGTCGCTCCTCCAAGTGTCGACGTAGGGCCGACTCATCAACGTGTCGGCGTGGGGTCGGCTCCCGAGACTCGCCCACCTCCTCTGTGGGTGATCTCTCGGCTTGTCTGTTCTCGTGTTGGCGAGGGCCTCTGGTAGAGGACCCCTCGGCCCGTGATCCTAAACTTTGCCGCACGGGCGCCCTCTGTCCCAATCGTTCTGGCGCAGATTGGGAAGGGCCTGGTTGTCGTCTGGCCGGTCCACTTCTTTGGGCCTCTACCCCTATTTGCTGGGGCCGCGGCGTGGGCACTTGGCCTTGCAGTCCCACCGCCACCTGATTTAGCGCCGCCATCACTGCTTGCTGAATGATATCGGCGGTCGCCTGGAGGTTCACGGCTTGGTTCACCCCCCCATTGTTGAGTTGGTCTCGAAGGTCCCCGGGCCTCCCGTTCACGGCTTGGTTTACCCCTCCATTGTTGAGTTGGTCTCGAAGGTCCCCGGGCCTCCCGTTGTTGAGCTGTTCTCGGAGGTCCCCTCCGCGATTGTTGGTGAGTTGGTCCCGGAGGTCACCTGAGGCATTGCCATTGTTCACGTTGCGAGAACCGTGGGAGCTGCGGGACGCCATTCTTTCAGGCTTGCTGTTGAAAGAGAAAAAGAGTAGTGTTGTAGCCTGCTTGAGTATTGGACTCAGGCTCTCAATGAAAGCACCAATGACGGTAATAACGTTACCGGTAAATAATAATATAACAATGCTATAAGAGAATACGATAGTTGTATTGTTTTTGTCTCAGTATCGAAAGTACAATGCCTCCCCTGCTCAGTTGAGGGAAGTTCTATTTATGCTAGGTCCTAACGGTAACAACATGAAGAGTCATCATTGGGGAGCTGAGCTAACGGCAAGAATATGAAGAGTCATGAATGAGGCGTTGAGGCTTTAACTCTCTCTCATCAAAGGTGGCATCAATGGTGGCTTCAAAGACAATAAAGGTGACACCTGTTGGAATTCCTAACCGTTGGAGTTCTGCCCGTTGGGTTCCCATGTGATGCTGAGTCAATGCCCATTTGTGATCCGGGTCGGGTGCCAGCCCTATTATCCTGTCACCAGTCCCCCCTACTCCTGAGGCAACGGATGTGTTTGAGTTGACTTGGGAGTAAAGCTAAATTTGCTTGATATCGTGGAGAATCCCGATTGATCCAAGCGATAATTTTTTGATGCATTTGAGAAGATAGAACAGTCATAATTTTCTTTTCTCCCGCTACAATTCTTCCAAGTTGTTCGACAGAAGATAAATCTATGCATCCATGAACATGCTTATGAATTCTGAGGACTTATTTATAGTGTTGTAGGATATTTTAAATTTAATGTTTAGTCTTGTAGATTGCATCCGTCATTGCAAATTTAAATGTATTTTGTATTTTGTATTTCGTATTCACATTCTTATTAATGGTTTGTAATAATGAGGTTTAAGTATAAAGCAACTTTTCAATGCCGTTTTAATCCCAATGTAGTTCTGATATGCAACTATGCAAGTAACCTTTCATATTCCAAGATATTTATATCCCAATGTAGTTAATAAATTATAGTTTAATTTTTTTTTAAACAACAGCTTTTTCATAATAATAATAATAATAATAATAATAATAATAATAATAATAATAATCATAATCATAATCATAATAATAATAAAGCCATATTAGTCTCTATTGTGTATTTACACTTGGGCGGGAGTTCTGGGCTACAAACGGAGTTTTCTAGGGGTATGGCTATTTTATATAGTAAGAATAAGAATATAGTAAGATTTCTAACAATAATTATTTTTGGAGATTACATCTCTAGGTGCCTAACGGATTCAGACACGGGGTGTGCTTGCCTGCCGCCACAAGCATTTTTTGGAACTAGATTTTTTATATCATAAAAATAGTTGTTAATGTACTTTGACATCTGTAATTTTATAATAACAATTAAGTTTTTTGAAAATTTTTATTGACTATAATAAAGTCATAGATAATATATTTTAAGTAAATTAATGAGACTTGAAATTTAAAATTAAAAACCAACCAAACTCTACGTCAAAGTATACATATTTAACACCATTTATATATTGTTTCTACCTCAATGGTAAACGATCATGATTTGCTTAATAAAATGTAAGGTATTTGTCAATACAAATATTTTAAAAATGCTCAGAATGACCTAAAATGTTCAATAATAAACGGACATGATTTTGCTTGATACAATTGTAGGAGAGTGAAGACTTGCCAATGCAAAATATTTTAAAAGTTCTTATAATAACCTACAATGTTCAACCTCGATATATAAACTTTTTAAAATGTTTTTCGCTTAATCAAAACATCCATGATGTCTTAAAGTGTCCAAAAAATAGTCTGATGTGTTAAATGACAAAAATAATAATCTTCGACTAATTTTGAAATTGCAACTAAAAACAATGGATCTCTGTTCAAATTAACTATAAAATAAACTATAAACTCTAATAAAAGAAAAATTTAAAAAATTCAAGGTTTTTTAACTAAAGTCTGTGTCTGCTGAGACTAAACTCGTCCCTCCAAACCCTACGCTCTGCAGAGGGGTTTACACTTTACAGTGAAATTGTATTCATTCTTCCTATTTTCATTCGCTCAAATATAGACTTCATGGCGGAAGCCAAGGAGAAATTGACTTTGGTGACCCGAAAAGCATGTTTCGGACTACCCACTGCGTGCCCGAATTGCTTACCCGTTTATATTTACCTGAGGTTCTGCCAACGCCCCTTCGATTTGGCTTTCAATCTCATTCACCCTGATTCTGGTACAACATTTTTCATTCTCTATTTGTTTATTTAGTTTTTAATTCCTTCCGAGTTCAAAATTTTCTGTGCTTATCTGCGTTTTGCTAGTTTAGTATAGAGTGTAATTTGTTGCAGAAGGTGCTTGTAATAGATTTGTTAATTTTACCGCACAACAAAAAATCCAGACGGGAATAGAAGAGACCCATAGAATAAATGAAGAATTTTTAGTAAGAGAAACTATAGGTAGGAAAGAGAAATCTTGAAATGTAAATTCTAATGTTTGGCTACTTTGCATAGCTCACAATTGTGCAGATCCCAGGGCTCTAGCATCATACTGGAATGAATAGTTGGGGCTGATTCTTTTGATTTTTTTTTTTTTTTTTTTTGAGTTTGAGTAAATTAAGAGAATGATTTGAAACCAATTTAACCTGTTGCCAAGCTCTAAAATTAATTTTCTATTGGTGTGGTTTCAAATAACTGTAATTTGATAAGGTAAGTGGAATGCACTGCTTAATTATATGATGCCCAAATGATATCTTTAGTAATATCTTGGAATTTCCATTTTTTTGGGTCGACTAATTTTATTGTGTACTTTCACCTTGGTTCACATTCTAAACTGAGAAATGCTTGGGACAAAGGCCGGTTTAGAACTTGTATTTTCAGTTGCAGTACATTTGGAAATTAGTGATACATTACTTACTCTCTGGTTGAAAGTAAAAGGTAGGTACTTGGTGGATAGAGGGAAGCCTTTGTTTGGTAAAGTTTGTTGCTTTAGTTCTGTACTTCTGTTCAACCTGTTTTGTGATGGGGAACTGTGTTTTCACTAATATGAGCCAAGAGGTAACCTCAAGGCCTTGCACAGCAGCACAAGTAGCAAGAGGGATGAAGATAGATTGCTAGAACCCATGGTTATGAGTTTGGGCCTCACTAGGAGCACTTTTAGTGAGGTTTCGTGGTAGTCCCTTTTTTGTAGGGCTATTCACCCTCTGTTATTTGAGATTTTATGTTTCACTAGGAATGATATTATATTTCCTTCACTGATTCCAGTGAAAAACTTGAATTCTCTTTCTTTCATTCTAGGTGAAACTGCAATAACATTTTCTAATAATTTTGCCAGATCAAATACCTTATGTTGAGTCTGGAACTTATGTGGCCTATAACAATGAGAAAGGTGGAGTTATTCAGAGTTTAAAGGATGATGGGATGATTGATGATTTAGACTCTGCAGTCCGCGGCACTCCAGAATGGGCATCAACAAAGGCTATGGCTGAGTCATGGCTTGCTGATGCTCTCTTGTATGAGCTCTGGTTAGGATCTGATGCGAGTTCTGTGCAAATCTATTATTCTGATCTCCCTTGGCCAATAGGAAAACTTCTGTACTTTAAGCAAGTTCATGTTACAAAACAACGACTTGGGATAACAAAGGAAAATGTTGATAAAAGAGAAGAGGAAGTAAGCTCCAATTTCTTTTTTATTTTGGTCAATATTGCATGCAAGCAAGCACACAGTAATGTGCCATTTGGTTCATGGAATGAAAGTAGAGAGAATAAGAATAGGATTCTATAAGGAATGGAATAGAGGAGTATAGATTATGAATTCTGTTCCAATGTTTGGTTGGTCTAAAGAATTAAATAAGAAACTATATTCAAGTGTTTGGTTGGTTTAGTTAATAGAAAAGGAATATACAGTTAAATTCCCCTTGGTTAATCTCATTGCAAATGAAATAGCTGATAATGCAGAACTATATTCTACTTCTGACCTGTTTTATGGAATGCTATTCCATTCTCTACCTATTTCACTAATCAAATGCCATGTAAGGGTTATAAATGAGTGAAGGGTGGGGAGCAGTGGGGAGGAGGGTGGTTACTTATTATTTATATTCATGATGTGGTTAGATCAGATTTTCCTTGTTTTTCTTTAACATATGCACGAGACACGTATGTTTACATTTTTATGGACTCATAGTCTCTTAGAGCGCGTCTAAAGGACTCTTCTTTTGTTTTTTTTTTTTTTTTTTTTTTTTTTTTTTGGTTTTATTTTTAAAAATTAAATTGTTCTGACAGATTTACAGGAAAGCTTCCTCTGCTTATGGTGCCTTGTCAACTATGCTAGGAGACCAGTCCTTTTTCTTTGAAAGCAGGTTTGTTTTATTCATTAGATAATTCCCCCACCCACCCTATCCCCCCACTTGGGTGGAGGTGGGGTTATGTATAGGTATAAATTAAATGCCCCTGACGGGCTTCAGTTTATATATTTTTATTAGCAAACCAAAAATATTTTGTTTTTTCCACTGTTGTGCATTAACAGCTGCTGTTAATCTAGGCCAACAAGTTTAGATGCTGCTTTTCTTGGACATGCACTCCTTACACTATTTGCCTTACCTGTAAGTACTAATTCTAGATCACATGCAGTATTATGTTTGTTGTCTATCTTTGATCATAATAGATCTGTAGATAGTTTTATTAATAATTATCACCACAAATTGAATCATCTTCTGGATTTTATTTCGGTATTTATTCCTGACAGCACTGTTTTGTTTGAGTTCCGATACTTTCAAGAATGATAATGATCCCTCCCCCATTTTTGTGTAACTCCATGGCTTCTGTTCTACCCAACAGGAAACTTCAGTTCTGAGAAGCAAACTCTTGGAGCATGACAATCTTGTTAGATATACAGAGAATTTAAAAATACAGTTCATAGATGCAACTGAGTTGCCTTCTCTCTCTCAATTGCATACAGATCCCTCTTCATCAACAACAAGAGGTACCTCAAACTGGAGTAAGTCTCAGTTATCTTGCCTTCTCTCTGTTTATTTTGTGAAGCTATGTATCAATGTGTCCGTGTCAGATTTGATTTGTCTCTAGAAATGAATCTCTATGACACCTAATCTATTCTGTCCGACACTTTCTGTTTTCTCCCTCACTTTAAATAAACATGTTAATACTGTTGTCTGGGATTCTAAATTCTTCCCCAAATTTGTGAACAAGTTGATAAAATAGAAAAATAAATTTATCCCTTGTTGAGCATATATATATATAATATATAAACATAAATGTGCATTCCAACTATTAGCTTAGACTTGAGACTGAGCACATGCTTCAATTTGGTACCAGAGCCAACTCCATGTAAGAGGGTCGTGTTGAGCATATAATATATAACCATAAATGTGCATTCCAAGTTCCAACTATCAACTTAGGCTTTTAATTGAGACTGAGCACATGCTTCAATTTCCCTTACCAATGTATCTAATGATGTGTGCATTTGCAATGCCCAAATGAGTGTTGATTTGTTGCAATTCGGACCTTAGTGCTCTGTTGCACTTTTCAGTCTATAGAAGTTTGTATATATTTGTATATCTATTCCGGCTTAATGTTGTTACTGAAACTTGTCTCGCCTGCACAGGCTCAAAACCTAAAGCCAAACCTCAAAAGAAAAGGACCGAGGAAGAGAAGAAGTTCCGAAGAAGGGCCAAGTATTTTCTGGTTACACAGCTCGTTGCCGTTCTAGTATTCCTTTCTCTCCTCGGAGGATCAGATGATGCCGAGGTGGATCTCGACGACGATGATGATGGCATGACTTATGATGATTGAACAAGGATACTTTCTTAACTTCTGTTCTCATTGCCAGCTTTTGAGCATAGCTTTCCTCTTCTCCCTGAGATTTGATGGAAATTTTGGAGAATCTGATGTGTAAAATTTGTATACTTCTTGACAGATCAACTAGCACTTTAGACAAATTGGAGTTGTTTTTTTACCCAACCTGGAAAATAAGGAACCATAACTTTTTGTTCATGTCACTAGGCTGGCTGCAAAATACATTTCATTTCCCATTGGAAGAACACAAATATTTTTTTTGTTACTTGTTCTATCTTATGTCTTATCTTATGTTACTCCATACATAATATGTAATTTGTGAATTTATTTGTGTTCAATAAAACTCTCACACTATAATTTATATATGGAAATTTTTATTTAAGTTTGTATTATTTCTCTAATAAGGTTATTCAACTATACTCACAATTCAATTTATATCAAAATATCATACTTCAATTGTAGTGAAAGACATTTTACTTTTATTATAGTAAGGCTAACCACATTCCTGCAAAGAACCCATTGACAAAATGATGTGGTAAAATGAGGTGGAATAATATGCTATTTATATTTTATTTTTATTGCTTACTTGGATTGTCAATTTGCAAGTAATGCAAATTGGCAAACCATTTGCATCCCGTAGTGGCAGCAGCGGCAGCAGCTTTATACCTTTTTTTTTAATTTTTTATTTTATATATGTACTTTTTGTTTGTTTTCTTTATTTATTTTATTGTTTGGGGTCCACTTTTCAAAATAGATTAGATTTGCAGAGATGTGTGAATAGTAGATGATTTGCAAATGGGATGATATGGAAGTGGGACCCATTTTTTAGAGTGGGAGATATTTGCAGGGATAAGGTTAGCCTAAGGCTGGGATTATCCCAGCCAATATCATATTGGCAAGATGAGTTGGACAATGCCATGTATGTTTTTTTTTTTTTTTTTTAAAAAAAAAAAAATAGTGAGTTTGATTGCAAGTTTGCTCTGCATGCAAACTTGCAACCGTACAAAAAGCTGCCGCGTACTTTTTGTACTTTTTTTTTATTTTTTTTTTTATTTAGTTTATTTAATTTTGTTTCCTTTCTTTTATTTTATTTGTTTTTTTGTTTTGTATTTTGCCATATTAATTTTTTTATATTTAATGTGTAATTTTTTTTAATAAAATAATATATTAATTTTTAATGCTTTGAGTGCTTTTGTAGTTGTAATTTGTTTCATTTCAGTGTTGTCGTAGTTGTAATTTGTACTTGGGTTAATTGTTATGAATTCAATTACTTTGAATTTGTAAGGTTCTTTTGAGTTTTAGTTTTACAATTCAAATCGTGGTATAATATGCATCCGGTTATATACCATACATAATACAAATAATTTCTTACATTATTTTTTAAAATAAATTCATTAAAATTACGTGTCTAAAATTTATGTTGATAAAGATACATTTTTTTTTGTAAGATTGATATACATACATTCATTACTATACGTATTTAATTCATTAATACATACATTTAGTTTTTCCATTAATACATACGTAATTAGTTATTTTCACATTTGTTATATTTAATATTTAAATATAAGTTATATATTGATATAAATAAATAATGTTGAAGACAAAATAATATTTATTAAGAAAAAAATATTAATTTTTTAAAGTGATGTGAAATTGGGGCCCACTTTTGCAGGTTGATTGGATTTGCAGGGATGTAGTGTGAATAGTAGATAATTTGCAAATGGGATGATGTGGAAATGGGATCCATTTTTGAGAGTGGGAGATGTTTGCAGGGATAAGGACAGCCTAATGGTCATTTAATTAATTTCGAATTGAATTAATTGAAGTGACGGATGAGTGTCGATGGTGTTGGTAGAATAAGTAGATTTGTAGATTTACAATTACTAATTTGTGATTCTACATTGGTATTTGGCTTCTAACTTTTAATGACTTCATTATTATTATTGAGAAGATTTGAATGGTTTTTGTGGCGTAGGCATGACCGGCGACTCTTGCCCTCCTAGGCAGCGTGAGTGTGCGACGTCGTCTCTTCTTCGGTTCGTCCGTCTTCTCGACTTTGATCAGAATTCAGAAAACAATTAACCACTTTTTTTTTAATATATACTAAGTAATACTCCGTATATCTTATGGCCTATGAGCCCCCTCTAGAGATATGTCATGGGTAGGGGTCCAGCCTGCCCTTGCCCCAAGACCGGTCCTGAGTGAGTTGAGAACTATGGAGTATTCCCATTTGTGTTTTCTAGGGTTTTTTTTTTTTTTTGGTCAAAAATGAAGGGAAGAGATTGTGAGATGGAGGAGAGGGTAAAAAAGAGAAAAAATTGATTTTGTTGGGAGTTGGATGTTTTGACGTGTGCATACATTTTTCTGTGGATCCACATGATGAAAATAACCAATCCTGATTTGCCACCTAAGGGAGTATAAATGAGGGAGTAGAATTTTGGAAGTTTATGTAGTAGAACTCTTTTTCCTGACAAGCATGCTATTTATTTTTCTTTTCTTTTCTTTTCTTTTTTTTCTTAGTTTTCTCTCCCATCTCAAGTCATGTAATCCTAACAAAAACTATGAAAAACGCTGAGGATGCTCGAAGTGCTAGTGTTCCTAAATCTTACAGGGCGATTGGTTGGAGGGGATTTAAATTTCATTCTCACTTAATTCTCACCTAATTCCAAATGTCACTAAATTTCTTAGTTTGGTTGGAAGGAATTGCAATTTCATGGAATTGCAATACCCTCATTTTTATGGAATTAAAATCCCATGCCCCCCTTAGAATTTTAATTCTATGGATTTTAGGAAGAAAAAAAGATAATGATGAGACGAAACTACCCCTCCCCTTTTATAATCTAAAATTGATGCCTGACAACAACAATATACATTTTAGACTTTATACTATTTATTCCTTTTAATTCTCATGTATACCAAACATTGGAATTGAAATTCCCAATAAGTTTATTCTTGTAAACCAAATACTGAAATTTAAATTCTTACTTTATTTCCAGTAATTTATCTCCCATAGAATTGCAATTCTTTTCCCACGTAATTTCCTCCCTCCAAACGTCTCATTTTTAACCCGCTAGGTGCTAGCGGTCGTCGCCCGCGTACTGCTTAGTTAATGAGCCTGCCCGCCAACAATGAGGAGTATGAACGTAACTCTGAAGTATGAATAAACTTACACAATTCATATGAATTAAATGCCAGAATATAATTTAGTAAAAAGCTATGGGCATGCCCAACGTGTCTTGAAGGTACAGTACTGCAGTCTTTGGTGTTCGATCGTCGGAAAAGATAGACTCGTCCGGGAAGAAGAAAAGAGGGGTGAAATGATTAAAATATCTTCATTATTTTATTAATTAATATTTTTCGGTAAAATTTGGTCGGAGTGATCAAAATTGATAAATTTGTATAGTCTAAGGTACTAAATTAACAATTTTGAAAGTCGTGAACTGCAATAAACAGGACCCCTATAGTCACATGGCCAAAATTGAAATTTACTCTATTAAAATTTAATAAGGATGTTCTCTTTCAAAAAAATTTAATAAGGATGTTTTTAAACATTATCATCGAATTAATTACTATCATTGTGATCATCCGTAAAAGCATTAAATATACACTTCTATTTTAGTGAAAGTGTAAATAAATGCATCAATTAAAAAGTGTAATTAAGATTTTAAACTTACTATATTATACAATCAAGTTCTGTATTATTAGCCTTCAATTTCCAAATGAGAAATTTTTTAAAAAAAGATTTTCGTAAAAAAAAAAATTTTGGTGCCGACACATCATCCTAATAACAACAACATTATTAGTAAAATTCAATTTCAGGTTTGTTGTCAAATTTGTGAACAAGTGAAAAAAAACATTGAAACTTGAGGGAGGTCCGCAGTTGGCGACCACTCTTCACGTGCCCGAACACTTCTTTTATTAGTTTTCAGAAACTAAGAAATAAAATTAAGATTTAATATTAAGGGGATGTTTGGTTCGTGGAAAATGTTTTTCAAACCCTTAAAGTGAAGGAAAATGTTGTTTTCTAGTGTTTGGAAAATTAATTCCTCAAATTTGAGGAAAACAAAATCCTTGAAAAACAATTCTGAAAGATTTTTTCCTTTTGCCCGTCCTATATCAACGATACCTCACAACTCCTAAGCACCATATTACCCCAAATTCAGTCGAGAAAACAACCACATCTCATCCTTACCTATATCCAAAGCGCATTTACGCGCAATCACACCCTGTCCAGATTTCCGCGTTCTGTGACCAATTTCAAAGAATGACCTATATCTCGAGATCTACTGGTTAGATTTATCTGAAATTTTGATATGTTTTAGATCTCTTCTGGGGTGTTCTATTGATATATTATACACTTGCTAATTCCTTACGGTCATTGAGATATTGATCTTCGAAGTAAGGGCAACGTTTTTGTTTTTCTTGGTGATTTTTGAAATTCTTGATTCTGTTTTGAAGGGGTTCTGTGGATCCTCTTGGTCCAAGGATTTTGTTTTCCATGGAAGATGGGAAGAAAAAGTGAATAGATTGCCTACTTTACCCTTGCTTTCTTTTTTAATTATATTACTTTTATTAATTTGTAGGGACATATAGGTCTTTATACTCATTATTCCTTACAATTCCAAATCTGACCAAACAATAGAATTAGTATTTCCGGTAATTCTTTTTCCACCAACCAACCAATGAAATTCATCCTCCTAGTAATTGTTTTTTTCATGGAATTCCAATTCCACTTCCCTTAAAATATTTTCTGCGAACCAAACGAGCCCTAAGACTTGGTTTTTTCAATCTTTATCTTCCACATCACTTTATATGCCTAAAAAATTGCTAAAAAACATCAAAAAAAAAAAAAAAAAAAAAAGAAAAGAAAAAGAACTGATAAAAATGGAATTAGTACGTGTAAGCGCATTCCAAATGGTGGAAAATTTTTAAGGAGTTTTTTTTTTGTTTTTTTTTATTTTTTTTAACCAATTGGATGAGTTGGAACACTTGTCTTCCAACACCTCGCCCCCGCCGCAAACAACAAACTTCTCCACTTCCAACTAGACGCCAGGTGCGTGTGTCCATATCTGTGTGAGAATTGTTCATATTAGTTAATTAATTAAATTTTTAAATGGTTTTAATGAGCATGAACTATGAATAAACTTACACAATTCATATAAAATTAAATGCCAGAATTTTACAAAGAACTTGTAGTGGAACAGTTTAATTGCGACTTTTCTAAATAGGAAATCTCAGGTTCAAATTTCAGTTATTTATTATTTTTGATTGGTCATTTAAAATTTTATTCTACAAACACCAGATAACGGTCATAAAATAGTTAGTTTATAAATCAATTTTGACATATTTGATCACTATTAATTGGTTGACCTTGTTAGAAATCAATATAGGCTATGTTTGGTAAAAGGCTGCTAACTATTAGCTAATTTTGTTAATTAAGGATATAATTAATTGTAACATTAACTGTTGTAGAAAAGTATTTGGTAAACTAGCTGTTAGTTGATAGTTGTTTGGTATAATTTCTTTCTTGAAAAAGCTAATTGAAAAAGTTGCTTGGAGTAGCTTTTTGAATTTTAGCATTTTGAAGTTGTAAAAAGTTCATTAACCAAATACTTATATTCATATTTTAACTAAATCAAACAATTAATAGTGGTTAAATAAATCAAAATTATAGGCATTTTACCAAATAAGGCCATAAGTGTTTGATTAATTAACTTTTTGTATTTTTAAAATGCTAAAATTTAAAAAGGTGTTCAAAACAAATTTTCAATTAGCACCAAATAGTTATCAGACACCTTTCTACAATCAGCTAACATTATCAACTCGTTATACTCTCTAATTAACACAATCAATTAACAGTTAACCAATATCCGCTAATAGTCATTTAGATGAAGAGGAAGATCGATTCAGTTTAGTTTTTTTGTCTGAAGTTGAGTAAAGGATTCAAAAGTTTAATGGGAGAAGAAATAAGGGGAATGGCCACAAAGAAAAACAACAAAAATAAAAACAAAATCAAATCAACCTGCAAAAGTTAATATATATCAGGTAAAAAGTGCCTAATTACATTTTTAATTTGCTCAATCATTCCTACTGAACTTTCTCGCTTTAAAATTAAAATTAAAATTGTTGAGAAAACCTGCAAAAACATAGATCTGTAAGTGTATTATTCAAGCTCTGAACTCATGAGTGTTCGAATACATTCTGTAAATGCTTAACTGCATATGCATAATCCACAGGTCCTTCGATCAATTCTCAAATGGATGCCAGAGAAGAAGGGTTACAGGTCCAGAAAGCGGGTGTTTGCTGCAAAACCATATCAATCATCATCACATTCTTCACCACAATCTCGGCTAAACTCAAGCACACCGGATTCTCCTTTTCCGATGAAACAGAAACTGATCACTCAGAGAACCACGCAAAGCTAAAGCAAGAGATGAATAAAATAATGTATCAAGTAGGTGTTAACGCAAACTTTGGTCTCCTGGCCGTGAAGAGCGAGAAATTGGAAGGTGTAGATCAGGTGATCATCGCGGCAAACGCAATGGGATGCGCCCTCATCTACTCCGGCCTTCTGCACCGGAAAACCTCGCCGAGATTCGCCATGATTGCGGAGCGGGTCGGAGTGGGAATCGTATTTGTTGCTATTCACCTGCTGGTTTCAAAGCACTTGTTCTGGTGGTTACAAATCTTCCTAGCGATCTGCTGCGCTGCCTCCATTACGCCTCTGCTCATGCCGCCGGTGGCTCTCAAGATCAACCGCAATGAGGTGCCCACTCCTACCCATTCATCTTGATTGAATTGTTTAGGATTTTTTTTTTTTAATTTGTTCTAGCTAAGTAACAATAATACCGCTAAGAGTTAATTCCATTTTTAGTCATAGATTTACAGGTAACAGTCCACTTTTAGTCACTTTTCATCTAACAATTCATTTTTAGTCACTTTTTATCAAACCATTCATTTTTGAGTCTAGTATTATTGTGACATGATCAGTTTTTGTCTCCTATCAACAAAATCGTTAAAATTTCATTAAATAGAATGACATTTTGATCTTTTTAATACAAAATACGTTGACCCGTTATATATTTTATGTTTAATTTTTAAAAAAATTCATAACTGAAGAGCAAAATGCTCTTGTACTTAACGCAATTTTAATAATTTTTTTGATAGAGGATCAAAATTGGTCGTGTCACAATAATACTAAGACAAAAATAAATGTTCTGATAAAAAAACAAACTAAAAACGGACTGTCACCTATAAATCTAAGACCAAAAATGGAATTAAGTCATGCCGTTAAAATAACTTTGTTACTACTCCATTCTTCTTAGTTAATTTATGTTTTAAAAAAAAAATGTTAATTTATAATGAAGGTTTTACAAATAGTTGATAGTTGGTTGGTTTAGTCATAGATAATTGTATTACCTAATTTGACCAATTGATTGTATTATTATTATTATTTTTTTGGTAATTGATTGTATTATTTAGTTGTAAAAAAATGTTTGATAAATTAATTGTTGACTATTAGCTGATTGAATGTAAAACAATATTTTAAGATATGAATGTATTATGTTATTTTAGGCTTTAAATATAGTAAGAGTATAAAGACAAATTATTCTGTGGACATGGGTCTAGCTTGCAAGGTGGACTTAGGTCCAAATGTTTATAATTTACGTACTAAATGAGTAAATGTTAAAAAAACCACAATTTGTATACTACGAACGCACAATGTTAAGTGATTATCTTGTTTTGTATTCACAGATCCCTTTCACAATATTAACATATTAAAATTTGATCATCTGTATTGTATTCACAAATTCCCGAATTCAATGACCATATATTATATTCACAAATTTCCTTCTACCGTTATTATATATTTTAACGTAGAAATACAATTTATATTCTAAAAGTTCATAATTGCAATACTAAAAATACAAAATTTATACGTCGTTTATGCACATATTTTATATTCTCATTAAAATTTTACCAACATTCACTTTGTATAATTTAGTATATAGAAAGAGACTTTCATAATTTTCATAATTACATGGCAATCATAGAATTAACCTAAATAGTGGGTACAATTGTACAAAGCACCTTTTCTAAAAGGTATAAATGAAAAAGTATTATCCTCTTCTCTATTTGAACATTCACAAACTTTAATGTTGATATTACGTACTTCCAATCTAAGTAAAATATTAACTAGTGATATTAGCAAGTGGCAAAGTTAGCTTAGAAGAGACGAGGTATATATCAACATCAATCCAAATATTCTCTTTATTACCACTTCCTTTAAAATATAATTAAATCTATACATCATATTCACCCATAGAGATCATCTTTACAATTTTATGTAGACACAATTAATTAACTATTCTCAATTAATTAACATTTAAGTAGTCACAATTTACTGCCTCAAAACCAAAGAAAACAAATTAAAATAAATTATTATATACATGACATATACTATATTATTCATGTTTATAAATACAAACTTAAGTGCGTTCTTACAACATATATAAGTTTTTCAAAAATAACTACGACTATTTTCATATAATTGCACTATGTAATTCAAATTATCAATCAAATAAGACTTATTGCTATCTAATCTCAACTTTGTTTTCCAACCCAATTCTTTAAACATCTCTTGGATGAGATGTCAAACATGACCTCTATCATTTTCTTACATAGAAGTGCATACCCACGATTCTTGACACAACTAAAATTCAAGTTAGCATCATTAGTGTTATTGATTACAAAGTCAAGTTTCGCGTGATTGCTGAATGTAGAGAGTGAGATGTTGAGAAAGGAGTCCTATTCCTAATTAGGTGTACTTAGAGCTAGGTCATCATTCAAATAATGACGGTGAGTTGATCAGATAAGAAGAAAGGTACTCTCCAAACTTTAATATAATAAAGGTTAGTGGAGCCTAGCTACTTTGAGCCTCAGATTCGTAGTGGAAAATCACTATACTTTTAGAACTAAAAGTGAAATAAAGTTGAATGTGTAAATAATGAAAATGAAAATTATCTTTTTCTTTAAACAAAAGGTTAAAATTGACCCTATCACAATCTAATTGAGTATTTAAAATAGGCTATGTTTAATTTTATTACAGTGGTAAATTATGGTTATCTATTTTTCCAGACTGCAAAATCAAATCAAAATTTTTGGGGGTGAAAATGGAATTAACATCGAGAGAGAGAGAGAGAGAGTAGAGAGAAGAGGCATGAATATTGAATAAGATGCTTCCAGTGAGTGGATTAAAAAGTCAACTCTCTCCTTTTCCTTTTTGATACCCCACCACTTTCTCTGCTCTTTTTTGTACTCTCCCCTTTTCTTCACCACCAAAGCATCTACTTATACTTAACTCATTGACCCACTTCCTCTTCGCTATCCTGCGCCGTCCACTCACTTTCAACCCTTTTCAATTCTCAGCCGGCACCCAAATACTCAACCTCAAAAGGTAAAACCCTCACCCTGAGGGGGTGTTTGGTTCACGGAATCTTGGATTACCCCAGGTAATAAGATTACCTCCAGGAAGATAATGTGAGATGTAGGGAATGTAAGATTACCTTGTGTGTTTGGTTTGGATGGTGTAATATAATATTACCTTGTTTGGTTCAAGGTTATATTTTAGGTTATATGGATCAATTTACAATAATGTCCTCAATTATATATATATATATATATATATATATATATAGGGGCGCACTCAGGTGCGAATAAGTGCCCAGGAAGGAAATGCGAACGAATCAGCGCGCGACACGTGTCCAGATCTAATAACTTAAAAAAAAACGCGGTGGCATTTTCGTAAATAATTAAACATCGAAGTGCAAGTAAAATCTCTTATAAGTGCACCTATTTTCACCTATAAGTGCATGTAATTTTGCCTTGTTAGCATTCACTTTCCGCAATCATTCATGCACCTGGGTGTGCTTATAACTATATGTGCAACTATTTATAACTATAGGTGCAACTACTTATAACTATAGGTGCACCTACTTTCACCTATAAGTGCATGTAATTTTGCCTTGTTAACATTCATTGATCTGAGTTCAGCGGGTAGTAATACTCCTGAAAACCACTCGCAAACATTCATACACCTAGATGCAACTACTTATACCTATGTGTGCAACTACTTAGAACTATAGGTGCAACTACTTAGAACTATAATTGCAACTAAGTATTGATGCTCAGTGTAAATTTTTACTTGCACCTATAATACATTTTACATGCACTTGTAATACATTTTACTTGCACTTCGATGTTCAATTATTTACAAAAATGCCACCGTATTTTTTTAAAAAATCAGTGTTTCTCATCCATTAGATCTGGACACGTGGACGAACAGAATCCATTCCTATTTCGCGCATGGGCGAGCCGTTCGCACCCGAGTGCAAGTCTATATATATATATATATATATATATATATATATATATATATATATATATATATATATATATATATATATATATATATATATATATATATATATAATGTGTGTGTATTTATTTATATGTATGAATGTATATCAATGTTTAAATATTAAAAAAAAAATAAATATATAAATATACACATGTATATTTGATTATATAAACATATATTAAGTTTATTATTATTATTATTATTATTATTATTATTATTATATAAGGATTAGTTAACAAGGGCAAAGTTGAAATAATTCAAGGTAATCTAAGATTACCTAAAAAAATGGGGGTAATCACATTACCTTGAAACATTACCGCCACGTCAGCTTTCAGGTAATATAACATTACCAGGTAATCTTATAACTTGAACCAAACAAGGTAATATAACATTACCAGACTCAGATTACCTAGGTAATCTAAGATGACCTGAACCAAACGCCCCCTTAGAGCCTCACGCCCTAGCTCAACAAGATTGTGAATTAGTAAATTATAAGACGTATAGTAATGATATCTTAAGTGGGAGGACTGGTGCTTAGTATGCATAAAAAACCCATCACATTGGGTAAAACTCTCATATTGCAGCTGCATGCCAAGGCTTGATATTATGAGCCATCATCCTCAATCTAACATCCAAGTATTAATTGAACTGCACATTAACACCCAAATACGTAATATTATAGTGGGTATCAAGTATGTAAATGTGTGACTAGTGTATAAACCATACGTACTCTCATAGTAACAAATACACTTCAAGTAAAAGTATATAATTTGGATCCAATAATTATACAAAATTTCAAGTTTTAAACTCATACCCAATTCATACAACAAACCCTATAACATCCAAATAATTCAATTTATGCAGCACAAGTTAAATAGATACCAATAGCAAGAAATCAAACCAAATTCAAGCCAAAAACACTTAGTTATTCATTATATCACAATCGATACCAAAAAAAAAAAAAAAAAAAAAAAAAAAAAAAAAAAAAAAACAGAAATCATAAATGCCAAGTAAAGAAAGAGATAAAGGCAATAAACTTATCTATTAAATATTAATGTTTGAAGATCTAAAATTACAAAGTTCTTGAGCTATGAAATCAAGTGGAATAATGAATATACACTAATCTAACCTAAACTAGTGCTAAAATTGAGTAGGAAATGAGAGAAAATTAAAATGTAGTAAAAGGGTGAATAGTAGCCCCCTTAAAAAATATGTAAAAAAGTGTTTAAAATAGGACAATGGTACTAGGCACAACCATGGTCGAGCTTGTGGAATCATAGCGGGCATAAAATTCACTATGTTACAAGCACAAATGTGCCTATTGGGAAAAATGCAACCTTAAGTGCCCACGGTGGTGGCTTGCTCCAATGTAGCAGGTTTGTCTCTTAGGCTATTTTTGACCGGTGAAACATATGAATTAGTTTTTATGTTCTTAGTAGAAGTTCAATTTAGATCTTTAAGTTAGCTTTTCAATATCGCTAAAATTACATAAATTTGATATTCCTGTATCAAGTTATATTATAATTGAAATACCGAGCAAACATCAATTTGGACAAGAAATGTAACTTTGTTGTCTTTTGCATTGAATTGCTTATATCATCAAGATCATTGAAATACCAATATTTAACACATGAAAGAATGTTGTATCAACCTCATTTTGCCTCACCTTCTCCGGCAACCAGGTCGTTGTTCGCGTTCACCTTCTCCGACGAAGGAGAAGGTAGACCAGTTTACCCTCTCTTTCGCCGAAGAAGCTGAACGCGATCAATGACCTGGTCGCCGGAGTTTGGTCGGAAGTTCGTCAGAAGATTAGTTGAGAATTTACCGAAACATTAGTATTACTGGTCACTAACTGGTTTATGGGCTTCAATGCTCCAAAATAATATGTTTATAAGTTAAATTGCAACTTTTCAAAGTTTAAGGACCTAAATTAACTTTTTTATCAAAGTTCAATGGCTTATTTGACCATTTTTCTCTAAAATAATAAATGGAGACTATCACTTTTGGCCCATGAAATGTTTTCATTTTAGAAAGGGAAAATGACACTTTTCTCCTTGAACTATACACTTATAGCATTTTTTCAATTTGAATTATTCATGTATCTACATTTGCCCCCTCAATTATTTTAAAAGTGGTGATTTTTCTCATTATTGCTTATAGACCTTGACTCTGATATCACTTGTTAAGGTCAAACGCTTACCCAATACGCCAAAAGCTATAGCTAATAGCGAAAGCGTAACTTTATTTTCTTATAGACTGTCATCACATTTTTGAGATGTAATGTGATAGACTTGCCCCTTCACCGACCTCCACCGACAATTTCCCTTATCCACCAATTGATGAACTTGGCCCATTAGCGACCTCCGCTTACCAAAAAGTGTCATATTCTCTTTTAAAATTTTGATCCCTCGTTATTAATTTGAGCAAATTTATTATGTTCACAATATTACACATTCAGTCCTTTAGTTATATAATGCTAGACTAAATATGTAATATGGGAAGGGTTCAGGTGCAGGAATGGCTTCCCGTGCGGTTGAACGCACCTTAAGCATTAAAATGGCGCACATTAAGTATTAACTTCGCGCATCTTAGTTTATAACACTGACGCATCTTAAGCATACGAATCACGCACCTTAAACACACAACACACGCACCTTAAGCGCAAAACCCACGCACATTAAGCACAAAACTCACACACCTTAAGTTTCATATAACTACTCACCTTAAGCACAAACCCCACGCACCTTAAGCACAAACCACACGCACATTAAGCACATAACTCACGCACATTAAACCCAAACCCAAACACCTTAAATTTACATAGATGCAAAAATGACCAAATTACCACTGCATCTTTTTTTTTTTAATTTTGATAATCTTGAACGTTGATTTAAGCAAGACCAATGGCTCAAATTTAACCGCACATGGGGCTGCTAACCGCACCAGAACTTAATTTTATGTAATATTATGGACAATTAAGAGGTTAAATTTTCTTAAATTGATAAAGAATGATCAAAATTTGAAAGAAGAACAATTTAGAGATCGAAAGTAAAATTTTCTTAATTTATAATTAAAGAAGAGAATTATTAGTGCACAAATGCAATATCAATTAGGAATAATTTAATCAAATAATTGGGGCCAAAAACCAATAATAATTAAAATAGAAAATGTTGACTTATAAACAAATTTATTATTATTATTATATATAAATAAATAAATAAAACAGCTCTCTCTGGGAAAAGTTGAGTCTCATTTTCACTCATCCCTCCGTCATCATCACCTCATTCTCTCACTAACATACGCCCGTGTCCATATAATAAATACACATCATATCATGTATAATTTTGACTTTTTTGTATTCTCTCTCTCTCTCTCTCTCTCTCTCTCTCTCTCTCTATCTGGCTGAGTTCTGAGTTGGTTCTGACTTTGTGGGTTGGCGTCAGAAAGAGCGTTAATGGAGTTGGAGGGTCTGCCCTCTGGTTATCGTCCCAACGTTGGAATCTGTCTCATCAACGATGATAATCTTGTAAGTTTTTACTATAATCCACTACCCTTTTAGTCTCTGTGTGTTAATCTCCCCAGTTCTTCACTAATTTTCAACTGTTTTATGCAAATCACTCCTGCTTTTGTCCCTGTTTTCTCTGTTTCTTTCCTGTTTATCAATGAAGTTTAGTGCTTTACACAAAAAGGCTTTTGGGTGTAGTGAACTAGGAAGTGGGTGTTTGTGCTTTCCTGGATCATGATTATCTGAAATTATACTTTGTTGAATTGTGTAGAGAATTTGATTTTGCATTTACAAATCCGTGTATGGATCTGGGTATCTATCATTGATTAATTAAGCAGTGTTAGTTGAAGTAGTAGAGGGAAGTGGAGTCCTTATTTTAGCTTAATGACAGGTTAGAATCAAATCTCTGATCCCATTTGATGTACCCACAGAGATATAAATGATAAGATTGAACTTTTTGGAATTCAAGATTAAGTTCTTGCAAAATGGGATTGGAGTTTCATAGATCTCTGGCTTCACCATGATGTTTATTAGATTGTTTCGTTTTGGTACAAAGTTATATAGCATTGAAACTTTTAAGTTCTTTCGTAATCTTTTTTAGTGACTGGAGATTTAGAAATTAAGTTCAAAGTGTGCTCCAATGGAACCCTAGCGATTTTGGTGATTTGTGGTTGTTTTTTTTTCGACGGTCTCGCTTATGAGATTGAGACTATCCCTTCTCTTGTTTGACAGAAAATTCTTGTTTAAAATATGGCTTTGGTAGAAACAGCAAATTATACTGAGAATTTGTTAGCTAGGCTACTGGGGGACTGATGAATTTTAAGAATTTAGATTTAGAATGCTCTTAATTAGTAAAATGCTACTCGGGAATTGATTCTCGTATACAATGCTAGTATTATAGTATTTGGAGTTTCTATGTGCGACAAGTTGATAGAAGAAAAGTGATATTGCTAAACAAGATTTACTCGGTATTGACTTCATAATGGCTGTGTAAAAACTGATCTGGAAATGAGTGATTGAATGTGCATATTGCTGATTGCTAAATGAATTTCAAATGAGGAAATCATTAAAAAAAAATATTTTTTAAAAAATTGATATATATATGGTTTCAAGGAAAAAATTTGAGCCCTAGGAGGAATACTTGAAAGCATTATTTTTAGCCCACAACGTTCATCAATATGTGAAAGGACGAAACCTACCTTACCATGCAATTATAGCATTTGTACAACTGAAATAAATTTAGGTAGTTACTTGATAGTCGCTCTACCTAAATTTTGGTAGACTTATTTTCTCGTAATTTACCTTCTGAGAGATACTTGCAGGTCTTTGTGGCTTCAAGACTGAATGTTCCCGGAGCATGGCAGATGCCACAGGTGACGCTACTGTTACAGTTTTCCTACATTCAACATAATTATTTTTTCTACATATCGATATGTGTATTTTTGCACTACTTTCTTCAATCACAGGTTCATTCGTAGAGTATTTCTGTCATATATCTTAGCTATGAAGTATTTGGGAAATCCCGTGCACTGTTCTGCTATTTTTATAAAAAAAAATGATAAATTAGCTATATTAGGTTTCTTAATTTATGTGCTTGGTTGAATTAGGGGGGAATCGAAGATGGAGAGGACCCGAAATCTGCTGCAGTTAGAGAATTGCGTGAAGAAACTGGAGTAGTGTCTGCTGAAGTGATAGCAGAGGTAAATAGGAGTTTATTTTGCCTACCTTAGTTCAAAAGATTTGGTTGCCCCCGAACAAAAATGTGTTTGTTCCCAGTGCACACCCTCGGGTAGTGGTTGCGAGTTTCTCTCGTCACTAAAAAAAAAAAATGTTTGTTTTTCTCTTTTCTACTTTTCGAAAAGCATGGGATTTGTACCTGTCGGTGGTTGCTAGATTGTAACGGTGAATTAGAAGTTTCGAATTGACTTCCAAAGTCGTGTTTTGTTCAAACGTACCATGATTCTAAAAGAAGTTTTGAGTTGCCAGGTTCCGCAGTGGTTGACCTATGACTTCCCGCCTGCTGTAAAGGCCAAAGTGAATCGCCTCTGGGGAGGAGAATGGCATGGACAGGCACAGAAATGGTGCGTTCTCACTGTAATATCTGTTTTATAACATGGTATCAGAGCTTGTTCAGTTCACTTTGTGTTGGTGCCTTGGGTGGCACCCATGTGCTTAATTATTAGAAGCATGGAAGCCATTGATTTCATAGTTGTGATTCAATTACTTATAAAACTATTAAACTACACGACCATAATGCTCCATTAAAGACTTTGCGCAAATGGCAGGTTTCTTATGAGACTCACGAAAGACGAAAGTGAGATTAACTTGGAAACCGGTGCAGCAGACGCAGAATTCTCGGAGTGGAAATGGGCTAGCCCCGAAGAGGTCGTCGAACAGGTATCTTACAAATAGCTTACTAGATGAGTCGAGGCATTCCATTTCCTTTGTGGCTCGGGAATTTAACGGGATCCATGATAGGCGGTGGATTACAAGAGGCCAACGTACGAGGAAGTGATCAAGACGTTCCGGTGTTACCTCAATGATAATGGAAAAGCCACTAAATGCCAATCAACAAAGTGGTGAGTGTTATAGATTTGGTATGCTTATCATCCCCTCCCTCTATTTCTGACCAATTACTCATATCTGAAGTGTAGAATTTTACCCTTCTCTCTCTCTATGTAAATGTATGCAGCTTAAGAATATAGGCGGTTGTCTGCTTTCAATAAAATTGCATTTGTTTCTCTACTTGTCAAGTTTGATTTTGTTTTGAACTGGAGTTGAACATTTGCTGAGGCATTTTTTTCAACGAAAATGTTACTTCGCTTAAATTTTTTGCACCAAATTTTATAAGTTTGAACGTCAAACTTAAGGTCATTCTCTCCTTGCCTATAAAAGACGAAATTTCCTCACTCTAAGGCCTCCAAATCAAGATGATATTCTAAACCGCTTTTTAGAGGCTATATTCAGGCCCTATAAGGCCTGATTGGCTTAAGAAGCAACAATTATGCCATGGACCGGTCCACATTACAATGTGGACCGGGTTCAAAATATACAATTTATATATTGAATGTTCACAATTTGAATTGTTAACTTTCATTTGTAAATTTTGAACATTTAGTATATAAAATTGTGAACATTCAGTATTTAAATTGTGAACATTTAGTATATAAAATTGTGAACATTCAATATATAAATTGTATATTTTTGGACCCGGGTCCACAGAATAATTTGCCGCTTAAGAAGGCAGTTTATATCATGGACTACGGTCACATAGCATGAACACAACAAATCACAACACAAGACACATATACATATTATATATTTACTTATTTTTCAAATCCAATTTAGGTACATAATTTGTGTTAATATGCATAGAATTTTACAAAACAAGATACATAAATTTATAACATAAGACACAATTACTAATTTGAATGAATGGGTTCAAACATTGAAATTTGAATTGGAATCAAAATAATATATATATATATATATATATATATATATATATATATATATATATATATATGAGAACCTATGGACAAATTTAAACTGTCGATTTGCAAGATATGAAAGATAGGAAATCAAGTAAAAAAAAAAAGTGCGGGGCTATATTTTTATAAATATTAAAAACTTTTGAAATTTGTAATATTTATGAAAACGATCTAATAAATATTTTTTTTTTTTTGCTTTTGTGCAAACGGTCATTTTTCCAATCACCTAGTGCATGGTTGTCAATTCTTATGGGAGCCGAACCTTGTGTGTATATATATATATATATATATATATATATATAAGTTTCATATTGAACGCATCGAAATTGATTTTTTGAGAAAAGAAAACTTAATTTATTGAATCTGAATAGAGAACATCATGGCCAAACAAGGAGGCATGGCATATCACTCCCCCGGGCCAGACAAAGAAACGGTATTCCTAGTAAATGCATGGGCAGCCCAATTTGCAGGCTTCCTAACAAACTTGAAGCTGACATCGCTAAATAACAACATAGCTTCTTTAATATCAGAAATAATCATACCAAACTCAGAAGGAAAATTATTAACTTGCAAAGCTGTAATTACTAATTGAGCATTCGTCTCGGCATCCATATTATATTATCATAGTTCATCTCTTTAAGCCAGCTCAACGCTTCACGAATTGAATAGTCACTTCCTCCGCCACCTTGACTGGATAACATATATCCTTCCCATGGCATCGATTTAGGGCAAATTATATCGTGCACCAGGGCGCATAATGCATTGTGCGCTATGACCAAAACAACGTCGATTTCCGGTTCTGTCGTTAACTTCTTAAAAAAAATTAAAAAAATTTCTGTTTCGGATGTATAGAATTGTATCGTAGAATACACATAAACTCCTAACATAATATACATAATCTAACATAATACATAATACACAATACACATAAACTCTTAACAGAATACACATCAAACACAAGTGTTAAAAAAAATGTAACAAAATTAAACAGATAAGACAGTGTATATCGCGTCAAAACGTCGTTTTAGGTTAAAACGCACAATGAATTCTGCGTCTTGGTGCACGATATAACGATTGGCTTTGTGTGGACAAGGCCAGTCCACGAGTACTTGGGTTGCCAAGCCCACCACAATTCCAAGCAATGCAACTCATTGGGAAAAGCCATTTGTTAACCATCACCCTCAATGTCCATGCCCATTAAAACATCATTACCATGCACGTCATTGTCCTCCATCCTAAACTTCTTCTGGTCCATATATATGTTGGGAAAATCATTGGGCTTACCTTTGTCCAGTTCAGACTTGAGTTCCCAATTGTTATGCGGTGATCATGATCCACACATATGTGTGGTCCATGTTCCAAAAACGACACCACAATTATATTTAACAAAAAATTCATATTTGTGATGTGTTCAAAATAAAATTAAACATAATTTATCTAAAATGAAAATAGATAAAATATGTCTCACATATTGAGTATATATTATCAAATGAAACTGTAATTGAATTGAAATGATACTTTATTTGTATTGAATAACATTACAGTAGGTATAAAATAAAACTAAATAACATGTCTCACATATTGAGTGTATATTATCAAATGAAACTGTAGTTATATCAAAATAATATTTTAATTGTGCTGTAATGAAAACTACAGTGTATATAAAATGAAACTGAAAAACAATTTCACAAACCGTAGTTGAATTAGAATTATACTTTAGTGGTGTTGTAATAAGACTGAAGTGTATATAAAATGGAACTCAATAACAGGTCTCGCGTATTGAGTATATAATATCAGATGAAATTGTAGTTAAAACAAAATGATACTTTAGTTGTGACGAAATGAAACTACAATAATGTCTATAAAATGAAACTGAATACATCATACAAATAGAAGTAATTAGACGGAACGGGTATCGTTTCTTTTCGTAAAAATTGTTATATTACATTATAGTATCTGTTCATCTATTCTTTCTCAACCTGTTGAAGGTTGGAGAGTCAACACCACCTCAGCCTCTCGATCTCATGACCTCCCACATGCGAGAATCACTACATATCATCTGAGCACAAAGTACTTAGCGAGTATCATTTCTTTTAATTAAAAGAAACAACACCGTTTAAAATTTGCCTGAGTTCCCCATCATGCTGGATTTCGCCCCACTTTCCCGATCCACTTCCCATATTCACCACCATTAATCCATTTTCCAAACAAAGTTCCTTTCCTTATTCTGCATTATGGCACCTTCCACATTTTTATTTCATTGTTCTAGAGTAAGGGATGAAAATGATAATGAATTTTATGATTATGAATTTAAATCTAATAATAAGATATCAAAAAGTTGTTGGAAAATTTTAAAATGAAGATGAAAAGGCAACTTTGCCTTTTAAGAGTTGTCCCACATTGCTTGTCTAGCTTGCCTCTTCCCACCGTTTAAAGGTTATCACCTTTTAAAGGGTTTGAACTATTATGGAGGGAAAGGAAAATAGGAACCCACGTGTGATAGGGTCATGTTTTGCTCCGCCCCTATTTTTGTGGAATCATGGATTACCTAGTCTGTTTCTTCCGATTCCGGGCGTATTGCGTATATTTAATGCAGTGTTAATTATAACACGTTGCAAGAACATCTCTCCTTTCATTCTTTAATTCTTCGAGTCGATATTAATAGTACTTGTACGACATTGTTGTCTTACTACCAGTTTCAACTCATAAAATACAACAGTTAAAAGTAATCAAGCAAATACAATAATGACTAATGAGTATGAAATCTGATAATAAAATACAAAAATTATCATCCAAACACAACCTAAACATGATAATTTGACTTGGCTCACCATAATAATAATAATAACGGGGTTAGGCAAGAATAAGATAATGCAATTGGCGGATGGTCCTTTCCTAATTTTGTCAAACCATAATTTATTCTACTAATAAAAATGATGGCCCTTGCACTTAGTTAAAGACGTACAACTGCACCTATAACGTGCACTAATATTTTATTAACCATTAAATCAATGACATAACAATGAGACATGCTTGATATAATCATATAATATCATATCAACTTGTATATATATATATATATATATATATATATATATATATATATATTAAATTTTACCAAAATTAAAAAGTCAAACTTGACATTGTCAAAAAAATATTAAAATAAAGTGTCAAACGGGCCTTATGGATATGTCTAATGGTCCATGAACTTAATAGGATAATTAATATTAATATAACAATAAATGCAAATGCAAATTGGGTTTAGAGTCATATTTAATTAAATGACAATTTTGTCATTCCTTCTCCAAAAATGTTGAATCCCAACCCCAAGGGCCCTTCATATTTCAGTCCGACAAAGCGTTTGGGGGATGTAAATCACGGCAAATTATGTTGTGGACTCGTGCTCATTATGTATTGTGGACACGAGTCCAAAACGACGTCGTTTTTAGAGAAAATGACGGCATTCCAATTTTTTAAAAAATTGATTTTGTCTCGCCGTTAAGGCGTTAATGGCGTTATTCGTCTGTGGAATTATGAATGTACAATTATGAAATTATGAAAGTACAGTTATGGAATTATGAATGTACAGTTATGAAATTATGAAGGTACAGTTATGAAATTATGAAAACAGAGCTATGACATTATGAACTTACAATTATGAACATATAGTGATAAAATTGTGAACATAGAGCTTCAAAAATTATGAATGTACAGTTATTGAATTATGAATGTACAATTACGGAATTATGAATGTACAATTACGGAATTATGAATGTACAGTTATGGAATTATGAATGTACAGTTATAGAATTATGAACACAGAGCCCTGACATTATGAACTTACAATTATGAACATATAGTGATAAAATTATGAACATATGCTCCTATAACAAAGCGGTCTGAAATTTAAAAAAAAAAATGGTGGAAGATAACGGTGCCACTTACGGCACCATTCCGTGTCCACAATGTATGTTGGACACAGGTCCGTAACATAACGATTGGTAAATCACGGTGACTCAATGACTCAGCAAACAGGGCCAAATATTGGTGCACACAAGGGATCTACCACTTTAGGCATAATCCACACACTGCCATTGTCGAAATTCGAATCTTAATCCCTTCTTTTAAATACTGTCTACTAAACAAGTGAGTTAAGCCTTTGCGGGCAAATTTTGTCATTCCTATTTTGAACCAATATACTTTTGAGTTTGGACCATAGGAGAATATAATAATTTTATTTTTAAATTGGAGATTATTTATAATAGGTAAAAATATTAATTATTTTAATGAAGATAGCAATAATTATTTATATTAAAATAAAATTTGTAATAGTCGTAAACATTAATAACAGCAAATACACCGACTACAATGTTATCATACGGCTACTTGGAGATACTGCTCCAACTTTTCTTCTAAACACACCCCCAATCTACAGTCAAATAAACCCTAAAGGAGCGTTTTTTTTTTTTTTTAAAAAAAGAAAAGTTATTTATATAACATTACCAAAAGAATATCTTATTTACTCATTATAATGTTAAATTTTCAGCATTTAGTTCACGTTATCTGGTACGACTCAATTAAGAGGGATGATGTTATTAAATTTTAATAAAAATTAAACTCATGATAATCAAGGTATGAAAATAATATTACATTCACTAGTTACCTTTTTTGGAACTCAATAACAAATTTTTTTTATATATTTTAATAAGTTGTTGGTATTATTATTAAAGTCTTCCATAATAGCCCACAATTTGTTTTCGTTCTCCTCCATCTTCTCAATTATTCTCAACAAAATTCCTAAACCAATGGTTTGTTTCCATTTGCCTCCACCTTCGTAGCACATGATCTTGAGAAGAGTGCTTGTTGCCGGATGCTGGTGAAGGGTTAAGTTCAGCAATTGGTGACTAAAAAAATTATTGAGCGGAGGTTGGTATTGTGAAGGGTACGGTTAAGACTTGTTGGCGAATGCTGGTGAAGGGTTAAGTTTAGCAATTGGTGATGACTAAAAAGATTGTTGAGCGGAGGTTGGTATTGTGAAGGGTACGGTTAAGACCAACATCCTACCTCTATTCAACGGACAGAGCCAAATCCAAATACCGGTACTGCCGCCGAAGTTTGGACCTTGTCTCTTCTCTCAAATACTGCTCACTAAAACCATTGAGCTAAACCCGTATGAGTCATTAATATTCTTTTTCCTTTCTTTATAAACGTTAGTCAAATCAATTGAAATTTAATGGAATGATAGAATTTTAAATAAAAAAAATTAATTAAAACAATCAAATAAAAGTTAAGAATATAATAAAACAAAATAAAAAAATAGAATTAAATATACCAATATCATAATAATAAAAAATAAAACTAAAATTTGCTCTTTAAAAAAAAATCTAAATTCTTAAGCAAATCCCCCCCCCCCCCCCCCCCCCTAAAGGCCCTAAATATAAAGAACACAAGGTAAATGTGTAATTTTAAAGAGATGGAGGTGCAGTCATGTTAAACACAAGCGCACTAAGTTTGTCCCAAAAGATGAGGCGAACGATTCAACACGACACACACACGTGTCGGCTGAAATTTTAAAAAGAAAAAAAAAATACAAGAAATTATTTACAACCATATATCACCATTTTAAGAGAGAAATCGTTTTCAAAAGAATCATAACCACAATCTTAAATTCCAATTTCGATGGTTAAGCTGTCAACTCCGGTCCGTTCGGTGGATTTCGTCGTCCAAAATCAACATATGACGACGTTTTGAGCGGAGATTGGAAATTGAATAGTTAAAAAATAAATAAAAATAGATATGAATTTAGTATTTCGTGAATATTAATATACAAGTATTTAGTGTTTTTTTTTTTTGTTAAATACATTAAATTACGCTAAATTAATTCTAAGTTTTTAGAGTCCTTGTTTAATAACCGCAGGAGGAGGTAAATTGAAAACCGCTCCATATAGGTTTTCACATGTCTATACACCGGCGTACGTGGAGGTTTTCATCTCTTTTGATCGAGGTCTCTCAATGACTACCAAGTTCATAGTAGGATTCTAACTCACTATATTATTTTTAGAGCATCCTTATCAGTTGGGGTTTTTATGAGTTATTTGTGAGCCCCAGCATCCACCTCATCCTCCACTATCTCACTCAATCACAGATAACTCTTCTCCACATCAGTTTTAAGTTTTTTTTTTTTAAATTTTTTGTGAACCCACCATTTTTACCCACTATATTTTAATTATGTCTTTATCTATTTTATTTATAATTTTTTTTAATAAAAAATAGTGAAACTGCATACTGGATTTGCAAATGAAACAAAAAAAGATGGTTGTGAAAAATTTGTAAATAATAAAACAATAAAAGAAATAATTTTGCAAATGAAAAATATTGAATGTGAAAAATTCGCAAATGAAAAATTTTGAAATTTGTGAAAATTTTAAAATATAAATAATAAAACAATAAAAAAACAAATTAAATGTTAATGTTAATAAATATAAAAGACGGATGAATGCTATGCGAACCAGACGGATCAGATGTGGCTGCCAGCCCTTCATTCTTCTTTTCTTTTTCTTTTTCTTTTTCTAACATGATCCTCTCATTTGCAGGAGGATTATTTCTCAAATAATTCACACTCACATCAACTATTAACTCTAGTTAGAAAGAATTCATGTAAAAATAATTCCATATTATCCACTAGTGTGGATGCTCTTAGAGCAAGACTTTAAAAGGTGATCTAATCACGTTTTTTTTTTTTTTTTTCAATCAATCTAACCAATTAAGCTAGCTCCACGAAACAATATTTGGTGACTTCGCCTCATTTAGCGATATAATTCATCCACTCGTCTTCAAACTAGAGCCCATAAAGACCTTAAATTTAGATGTCGAACTTAAAAATTGAACGGAGGCTCCAAAACCCTTCCAAACGCGCCCTTCCTCAAACAACAGAGCCGTCGCTATCATAATCTCTATGCGGAGGGGTCAGCTTTGTTGGTACCGTTGGTAGAAAAAACAAATAATAATTAAATAAAAAATGATTATTATTTTCTAGAAAGAAGGGAAGAAAAGATGAAGAAATTGGCTAGTGTTTGGTGTTGGGTTTTTGCAAGAGTCAAGCATGCACTCTTTCCTTAAAACCTTATTTGCCACCTCCCAAAGATGCTAGGAGCGTTGTGGCCTAGGCTTCCTAGGATAAAACTTGCTAGTGATTCAATGTTTGAGCACTCAAACAAGGAATCCGGCGAGCAAGACAAAGCTATGAACACAGTAGGCAAAGAAAGAGTAGAAGCAGAGAGGTTTTGAGGCTAAAAAGATGAACTTTCGTGTTCAATTTTTCTGTGTAAAAACTCTACTGCCCAACTCCTTCTTATATAGGGGTGGAGGACTTAAATAGCTTTTAATTCCGTAACAGTAAGAATTGAACACCCAACGGTCACAGAAAGCAATACAGGTTCGTGCAGGCTAAAACTTCAAGTTTCGACCATCAGGCCGAAACATGGAAGTTTCGGCCATGGCCCTTACACAGTCTCGGCCCGCAAGGCCGAGACATAGGTTTCGGCCTGTCCAAAGCCGAACCTACAGGTTTCGGCCACAAGGCGGAAACCATCTAGGCAGCTAGGCCGAAACCTCTGTGGTTTCGGCCACATCCAGTGGCGTGTGTTGGAAAATGATTTCGAAGTTTGGCATAACTTAGCCCGTAAGGCCACGCCAATTTCCGGACGACATTCGTGCCCGCGCACACGAGCTCGGGCTTGAATCAAGTCTTTTTCAATCTCGTCTAGTTGGAATTTGATTTGCACCTCCCGGTGCGCGCGCGCGAGAGCCTTTATGCTATACAATTCTACAAAGCTCACTTTATCCCTTCATTTTCCAACTCAAATGGGTCTACTTTGAGAATCAATATCTCATTCACCCATTATCCGTTTTGAGCGTACAATATATCGATCTCTTCGTCTCACTACGAAGAATCCGAATCCACATTGACCCGACCCAAATCGGAAGTGGACCCCACTGATAATTGTACCACAAAATAGTCACTTAACATGCATTTTTATGCCATTTTAAGCTATTTTTTCCAACAAGCTTCTCCTTAAGAGCATCTACATCAGCAGATCTTTCACGGTTTTTGAGAGTAAAATGGCCAACATAAAGAATCGAGAGGGAAAAGAAAGAGGGAAGGAGTTCCTCTTGCAACGAAGTGATTTTTCGTAGAAACGTGAAACCCACTGTAGAAATATGCCATCCGCGCGGCCTATGCATGGCTGTCACAACTTTATTTTATTATTATTTTTTCTTTTTACTCTTTCCTCCTAAATTCTTTTTCCTAATTACATTTACAAGAACTTTTAGAAAAAAAAAAAAAAAACAGTAGTGTAAATGCTCTTACCATTCTCACAACCTCTAGAGTCACCTATATATCCATCTATATCTATATATTTGTGTGAATTACATATGCGCGAGCACACACATATATATAGTATGAATGTATATATACACATTATACATGTACATTGAATCTCGAGGGCTGTTTGTGTATGGTGATGACAGACTGACAAGGCGACAGGGGAGCGTGGAGAAGATAAGGTTCGCAAAATAAGGACGCGGATTGGTATTATTTTTGTCTTTTAGGATGGATTCCGAAGATCTATCGATTGGTTCTATTTTATTATTTTCTTATGTCCACCAATTTAATATATGGTTGGCATTTATTTATTTATTTAAATTAAATTAAATTAAATATGTAACTTTTTCAGAACGCTATGATATTTTTTGGGGCCTGACATATTCTGTTTTGACATTTACGTGTCGCTGCGTGTGTAGATAAATTGATATATATTGGAGTTCTTATATTATAGATCAGGGTACACCTTACCAAATAGACTATAATTATAAATAATATATAAATTATATATTTTTGGATATGGTTAATAAATTTTAATATGTTTATATTGTGTAATTGTAATATCTAAAATAAATTTATAAATACAAAATAAATTAATCAATTACATATCATAATTTATAATATGTGAAATTTTTAAAGATAAATTGTGAACATATGGACTCGTGGACGCCCAGTCCACCTAATAATTTGCATATATATTGGGGGCGTTTATTCATCGACTTTACGCTTTGATTTTTATGGTAATTTTGTCATTTTGAGTTCACAAATTCTCGATCTCTGAAAGCGCCGGGAACCGAGCTCAGCTGCTCTGGTTAGCTTTTGGAGACTGATTTTTTTGTCATCGGAGGTAATTTTTCTGCAGCGATGATGTTGTTTGGAGTGGAATTTGGATTTTTTTTGTTTTGTTTTCATTTCTTGTTGGGAATTATGATGTCGAATTGGGTTCGAGGGGAGAAAAGAGCAGATTTTGATTTACTATTGTTGCGAACATGTGGGAGTAAAGTTAAATCACTTGATTTCGAGATTGTGTCGTAGATTTGCGGCAGTGTTGTTTGTGTTTATTGTGGAGAGATGCGTCTTACATCAATGAGTTTGAAGTTTCTATGTTCATTTTCGATGTGTTGTGTAGCAATGGATATGAAGTTCTGCATTTTCTGAGTTCATTTTCCATCTTATTCTGTCTTTTGACACACTTGTAGGTTTGGGAGTAAATTCTACAAGGAGTTGTCTCATAAATGGTAAATTTGTGTATTTTGTATATCTTGCAGTTTGATATTTAAGTTTATTGTTTTGATCTCTGTACTTGGTTAACGTTTTTTTTTATTTTTTTTATTTTAATGATTGTAATCTAACATCACTATCAGATTTTTTTGAAGAATAAGCATACAAGTAAACCACTTGTAAATTTCACATATCTATTTATGATTTTGCAATTAATCTTATCCAATTAATCACCTTACTTTGTGCATATAAACATAATATATAAGATCTGGCTTCTTATGCATTCGGCCAGATAGAACTATTATTTTCTGTTTATAGATACTGCTATTTTGCCAAGTGACCTGCCGTTAAGTTGATACGAGTTGTTAGCTTGGCACACCTAGGGTTTAGGGAAGGGGAAATATAAACCTTGAAATCCCAATAAATATATGATTCACTTAATGATTGCAATTCAAAGTCTCAAACCATCTTTGGTCTACTATTTCTTTGCACAGCTCTATTTCATTTGCCTCTGATTCTATTATGTGAAGATTCAAGTCGGAGTAATAGGTTAAGGCCTATTGTTTTGAATCTATGTGCTCTTATCGAATCAAACTGTGCTATTCTAATTCAAATAATTTGGACAAACTTGGGTATATTCCGCAAGATATAACTAATTGCAGATTAGGAGAATAGGTTGGATTGCCATTAGTGCATTATGGACCTAAACGTATTTTTGCTTCAAATACATTCGGCACAAAGTAGGTTCAAGGTGTTTTTGAACCCTAATCAATCAACATTGAAAGCCAAGATTTCTTTAAGCCGAACAGATTCCTATCCGACATAACTGATCAAAGTCTTATAATTTATTATTAACATTAAAATCTGTAGTATTTGGAATTTTACCATCAGTTTTCAAGTGCACTGGGTTAGTTGTTTGTACCATCACTTTCACTTTTCCGCCATCTACTTCAACTGAATGAACTTCCTAGATATTGAACAGTGCTTGGCCTGGATAATATACAGGGTAGATATTCAAGCGGCATCAGTTCAGTTCATTCTCTGTGGCGACACAAAGGGAATTGCCTGCTTGGCATTTAGTTTCCATATGTAGGACTGGGGGGGGGGGGGGGGGGGTGGGGAAAAGAAGTGTTCTTACCTGTTGTTGATATGCTTAAAACTAGGGTGTAGAAGGTCATTCTCATTTCACCTGTTCTATTGTTATGTTTGATTATTTATTTATTATACATTTATATTGCACTTTGAATCTCTCTTTGTTTTAGTAGAAAACCTAGCTCAGGTATTATATCTTTTACATTGCAGAATATGCCTTTCAAAGAATTCTTCACTGAATATGGTGAGGCGAGTCAGTATGAGATCCAAGAGGTTGTTGGCAAGGGAAGCTACGGGGTTGTAGCTGCTGCAGTTGATACTCATACAGGAGAGAAGGTAGCTATCAAGAAGATCAATGATGTTTTTGAGCATGTTTCAGAAGCTACTCGCATCATGAGAGAAATAAAGCTCCTTCGCTTGCTTCGACACCCTGATATTGTAGAAATAAAACATATAATGTTGCCTCCATGTCGTAGAGAATTCAAAGATATCTATGTTGTCTTCGAGTTAATGGAGTGTGACCTTCACCATGTGATTAAGACAAATGACAACCTGACTCCTGAGCATTTCCAGTTCTTTTTGTATCAGCTTCTTCGGGGTTTAAAGTATATGCATTCAGGTTGCTGTTTGTCCATGCTTTAGAAACAACTATAAGTATTTATTTATTTGTTTTTTTTTTTTTTTTTTTTTTTACATACATGACTATAAATCTTCTAATGCCTTCTCTTTTTGCAGCAAATGTGCTCCATCGAGATTTAAAGCCAAAGAACATTCTAGCTAATGCAGATTGCAAATTGAAACTCTGTGATTTTGGGCTTGCTCGGGTGTCATTTGGTGATGCCCCATCTGCTGTTTTCTGGACTGTATGTGTTTCCTCTCCTTTAAAGTTTCTGAGTTTAGTTTTATTCAATTGCAATTCATGCACATAAGCACTGTAATTATATTCCCACTTTTTACAATTCTAATTTCCTGGGTTATGCTAAAGCTTATTGCTTCTTTGAAGGACTATGTGGCAACACGTTGGTACCGAGCTCCTGAACTTTGTGGTTCCTTCTTCTCTAAAGTAAGTGTATTATACAAACAATTGTTTGTGCAGAGATATGTGCCTTTTTCTCATGCAACCATTATGAGCTTTAATAATTCATTTATGGGGCAAACATGAGAGCTTTCATCATCTTGATTAATGCTCTCATGTTTTCCCCATAAATAAATTATTAAGCTTATATGACTTCTTCTAAACTGAACTCCATTTCCAAGTTAAACTATCTTCATTTCTATAAACAACTGCTCTATAGCTTTTGAATGGTCTGTAACTCCCGATCACCACCTAGATGTTTTATATTGATAGGTAGCTAGCTTAGATGGTTTAAGGATCTGAATGTGCTATAATGATAACTTAGTGGGCACTGTTGTTTTGTTTGGTTTAATTTGCTTCATAGTTATCATTTTTCTAGTTATGATTTGGCCTTGCCCTTTGTTGTTAAACTTTGTGTATGAGTAACATCTCTATATTCAAGTACAAAGTTCGATTGTCATCTAGAGTAACTCTCTTCATCCTAAGTTTAATCTATCATGTGACTCCTGTACTGTCCGTCTGTTCTTCTGGTTCTAGCATCATCTAGAGGGCAAACAAATGTCAGGGTTTTATTCTTGATGCACAAAAGACATTTTCTTTGTGTATATGTAAAAATAAAAGTTTTTGTTCCCATCAAGAGAATCTCTTCAATTGGGATTCTTAATGCAGATAAACAAATCAATTTCTGTTTAAATTCATTCTTGATATGCACGCTAGATGGTTCTTGATTAGGCAATGGTCTTAAGAAATCTCTTAGTGGACTTCTAATTCATGACATTTGTTGCAGTACACACCAGCAATTGACATCTGGAGCATAGGATGTATATTTGGAGAAATGCTTACTGGAAAACCACTTTTCCCTGGGAAAAATGTGGTCCACCAGCTGGATATCATCACTGATTTACTGGGCACTCCCTCCACTGAAACCATTTCAAGGGTATACCTCTCCTCTTACCTATAGCAGTTGCTAAACTTCTATTTGTCTTTGGCTGCATCTCAGTGAAGTATTACCTAATATATGCAGATTCGAAATGAAAAGGCCAGGAGATATTTAAGTAGCATGAGGAAGAAATCTCCTATTCCTCTCTCGCAAAAATTTCCAGATATTGACCCACTAGCTCTTAGACTACTTGAACGTTTAATTGCATTTGATCCGAAAGATCGTCCATCTGCTGAAGAGGTAATATTATTAATGGTGTTTAGAAAAGTTTGCATAACTTTCCTAAATGTCTTATGCTCTTTTTAAATAAAGGGGTTCTTATCCTGATATTGGTGATTCTTTGATCTCTTCTTTAGGCATTGGCAGATCCATATTTTCACGGTTTGGGAAATGTTGAAGAAGAACCTTCTGCCAGGCCAATTTCAAGATTTGAATTTGACTTTGAAAGGAGAAAACTGACAAAAGATGATGTTAGGGAGCTTGTATACAGGGAGGTACTAATTTGGCTATCTGATCTTTTCTCAATATACAGAGTAATACCTTTATTCTATTTTTTTTTATTTTTTATTTTTACTTACAAGGTACCTTTATCTAAAAACACAGATTTTGGAGTACCATCCTCAGATGCTGCAGGAGTATCTTCATGGAATTGATCACACTAGCTTTCTGTATCCGAGGTTTTGCAATGACCTTTTTAAGAAGCTTATGTCTTTTGGTGCTATTTATTTCTTTAGCTCACTGCATGTTCATTTTTTCTTTTCCTGGTGGTCTCAAGCTATCATCAAGATAAAAATATATCTCATTATATTCCTTCTAATGCAACATCCATTTTTTAAGTCTTTCATGCCTTTTTCTTCTTAAGTCTTTATTTTATAAAGTTCTTACTCAAGAAGAAAATTTGCTCTTTATTTTATAAAGTTCTTACTCAAGAAGAAAATTTGCTCTCTTTAAATTATTAAATTAAAAGGTACCGTGAACAACCAGCAAAATCAGAAGTGATTTTTTTTTTTTTTTTTTTGGGATTTATTCTAGCACCTAAAATTTTATACTTTGCAGAATAGCAATTTGACATGTTTATCATTCAATCCTAATTTACTACTTGTTAGGTACTATGTGAAAAACAATTGGAGGTCTGTTGGTATTAGAAGTTTCCAGAGTTTTACTTTTACATCTCTTGCTCCAGCAACCCTCACATTTTTCTGATAGATCTGCTGGTGATAAAAACTATGCACCATCACCATTTTTTTTTTTTTTTTTTTTGGGTCAATGACATACATTTCTCTCCTCCAATCATTCCCTGAACAGTCACCCCAGATTGTCAGTCAAACTTCTAACCCTTGCCTGAAAATTCAATTCAGAGATTGTGTTGACCTCGTGGGACATAATGCTTGACATTTTCTAAGTCCAGGGTTGCAGGCTTGCAGCATACCATCTTTATTTGTTTATTTTTTTGTTTCTCTACTGACTTCAAAATCGATAATCAATTTATGCCCCCCTTTTCTCTTGCCATCTCTTGGAAGCTTCTATTCATGCAAGCACTAGAGACAAGGCAGCATCTCTCTATGATGCTGTGATATGATAGGATTGTTTCACACAGAGAGTGTGAGGGGGGGGGGGGGTGGGGTGGGTGGGAGATGTAGCTTAGGATTTTAGAGAAGGGATGAAGTGAGATGCAATTTAGGAGACAGAATTTGTAGAGAGAGAATGGGATATATAGTTGCTCTACAACCTGTCGCACTTCTGATCAAGTCAGGTCAATTGGTATTTACCAAGTCATCTTCATTTAACAGTCTTGTAAGGGGTTCTTTAAAATGTGGGCTGAGTGACCAAATTGAAGAATGTTTGGGTTAATGGACCAAATTAGTTTCATAGGGGTTTGTGAGGCAAAAACATAGGGACGAGAGTTGGCAAGTTGCTGATTAATCTTGTTTCCCAATGTGTTCTATACAAGTCACCTTGTATAAGGATACTGGTTATGCTGGTAAACCAGTGAAGTTCGATAATTGAGTGTAATTATGACCAAGCCTTTAAAAATGTCTAATGCTGTCATCCAGTTGCATTGAAACATAATGCAGAATTGGAAGCCATTTATTATCCCGACATTATGACCAAAATGATATGATATCTTTATGAATTATGACCCTCCCTTGGTAATCATTGAGTAACTTGTGCATTACATTTGGAGAGTTCAGAATGGAGGTGGTATTTTATTTGTTGGAAGATTATTGTCTCAATAACATGCTATGCAATTTGTGCAATACCAGGCATCCCTGTTCCTGTTAAGATTGAATCCACCCAAATTTTATTATTCCATCTTTTACTATTGTATCCACGGGAAAAAGGAACCTTTGTTCGTATTCAGGGATAGCTTTACTCTATTGCTCCACATCGTGGTCCAACTTGGAAAATGGTTACATAAGGTGGTTTATATCAGCAATTTATATTATTATTATTATTATTATTATTATTATTATTATTATTATTATTATTATTATTGTTGTTGTTGTTGTTGTTGTTGTTGTTGTTATTGTTATTATTATTATTATTTTGGGGTGACAAGGGAAATCCGCAGTCACTACCCAAGAGTGTGCACTGGGTAAACTCCACTCCTGTGTAATAGCCTGCAAACCACACAACAATTTATATTATTAAGCATCCGATCATGGCATTTTGAGATTGAATATACCCCTTTAATTATGCAATTGTTTTCAGTCATTCACTAGCATTTCACTTCACAACTCACTCGCTGGTGCTGTGTGTTTGTATTCACATCCTACACTCACATGGATTTTTACTTTGTTATTATAGTGGAGTTGATTGTTTTAAGCAACAGTTTGACAATCTTGAGGATCACTATGGTAAAAGTGTCAGAAATGCTCCAAGGCGATATGCTTCCTTGCCTAGGTTAGAAATCACAACTCTTTCACTTCATTTGATGATTGAACTCTGTATCAGTTCTAAAGGTCATTGTTTTATCTCCAGAGAGCGGGTCTGTGTTTCCATAGATGAGGATACGGATCAGGATGGTGATTTTGATCAGCATGTTGTGGCTGCAGTTGCTCACAGATGTCTCCCTAGCCCCCGTGCATCACCGAAGAATAAGAAATCGGATGCTGCTGCTGATTCAGATATAGGTCATTCTCAGAATGGTCACTGTAAAACAAACAACAGTGAGCGTTGCTTACTAAGAAGTTCCAGCATTAGCTTTTCCAAGTGTGTCGGTGCCATATGGCAGGACAGCGAGGTAAGTGTCGCCTAATCCGTTACCCGTTATACATATACCCTTGCAAAGAAAATTGAAGAAAACTTCTAAAATCCCAAATACCATTAGTTTATTTCTTGTCCCCATCCATACTGAAGGATCGAGGCATCACCCTTTGCTTCCTTCACGACAGAGTGAAAGCGACTTTTGTAAATTGTTCATGATCTTTAGTAATAGTATTAGCGGTCGAAGATGGAAGCTAGGGATAATAGCCGGTGTAAGATTTTCATTACTGTCGTATATATCTGCCTTTATCCCAGGGTACAGCTTGCAAGCAAAATGAGATCAGTAGATCGTCAAAGGAGCTGGCTGCTTGCAAGCAATATGACAATGGGATTGGTAGATCGCCAAAGGAGCTAACAGCTTTGTATGCTTGATTCTTCAATATGGATGGATGGATGGATGGAAGTTTTAACTTCTTTCTAATTCCTGGTAATTTAAACCTTTTTATGTTGTGTTGTACTATTGATGCGACTATGATGTTGGCAACCTTATATGCTCCTATAGCCATCGCTACTTAGTGCTGTATGCCTTTATACTATGGTTGGCGCTTACTGCTCTTCTATCGACGATTATTATGTGCTCCCCCCTCCGTATCTTGCTTCGGTTGTAATGCTCTGATGAAGTTGTAATTAGTGTTTGTCTCAATAGTAAATGCTACATTCATATTCCTATATGAAGTTCTCCATCCATGTTATTCTTATTCTCATTCCTGTTTAAAAGGATTTTCGGATTTTTTTTTTTTTTGATATTATAGTTTCTTTTGTAGTTTCTATTGGATTCAATTTGGGGAATTGTAGTTGCAACTTTCAAGTCCATTATGTTTCTAAATTTGAAGAAATGTATAGGAAATACATAGTTTGATTTTGATTTTTTTTTTTTTTTTTTTTTTTGGTGTTTCCATAAAAATGAAGAATTCTGTGGTCAATAAACACACCCTTGCAAGGGGAATAGCCTAATACCAGGGGTCCCAGGAATCTCTATTTCCCTTGTAAGGGGAATATGTCATTCCCAGGAACATTGTGAATGCTATTTCATTTTAGGCCTATTCTGCGAATCTGCCATTAATATTTTAGCAACTAGCTAGTTAATTATATATATATATATATATATATATATATATATATATATATATATATATATATATATATATATATATATTAATCAAATTATTAATATATATAATTTTAGTATTTCGTGATTTTGTGACCAAAAATAAAAAAGAGCGGCGTCGTTGGGATGTTTGTTCATTAAGTGGTTGAAAAAAATTAGGAAAAGAAATGTTTTCTATTAAGCTTGTTCTTCCCCTATTTTCTTTTTGCCATGGTGGTACATATATGTATGCACATAATAGTACTCACTGCAAAACAAAATAAATAAATAAAAATGGAAGACCATAAAACAAAGTTGCCTTAAAAAACAGATATTGAAAATTTGAAGGATAAGAAGGAAAGAGGATAGGAGATATATGTCTGGTTTATGTTGAAAGGGTTGAAAGGCCATACAAGTTGTGCATGATATGATTGAGTTTGTAACCAGCAAGCAAATTCTAAATGTGGTCCAACCTTATTATTATAAATTATAAAATTTTTGAAAGCAATGCTTTGAAGTTCATTGTATTTGGTCTTCCCGGTTTATTTTAGATCTATTAAATGATAACTTCCTCATAAGATTTAAGTAATTAAAAAGTCTCAAATTAAGACTTTTATGAAAGGATAGTTGGTCACTTATTGAGATCCTAAGTATTAGCTACTTTCTTACGGAATTCTAAATATCTTCTTGCATTTAAAGATCTAACCATCTTTTTGATTCATGGAATAGGTCGGGAATGAAATACTATTTTCAGAAATAGACATATTTCATTGTTTGGTTTATCTTTCAAGATTGGGAATAACATCCGGAAATGAGCTATTCCCTTTGTAGGGGGAATAGCCATTCCTAAGGGACCCCCTGGTATTAGCTATACTTAAGTATATGGGAATAGTTTTTGTACTCTAACCGAAAACACCTTTTTTGTATATATATATATATATATATATATATATATATATATATATATATATATATATATATATATATATATATATATATATATATATATATATATATATATATATATATAGCGGTGGTGGCGGCGGCGGCAATGGTGGTGGTGGTGGTGGCGGTGGTGGTGGTGGTGGCGGTGGTGGTGATGGTGGTGGCGGCGGTGGTGGTGCTGGGGTGGTAGTGATGGTCGTGGCGGTGGCAGTGGTGGGGGCGACGATGGTTGTGGCGACGGTGGTGGTGGTGGTGGTGGCGGCGGCGGCGATGGTGGTGGCGGCGGTGGCGACGGTGATGGTGGTGGTGGCGACGACGGTGGTGAATTAGGATAAATTTATATATAGGATAAAAAAATTAGGTTAAAGAAAGGGGTAAAAAAGGAAATAGATTTTAAAATTTATTCCTGAGCGTTCAGTAATAGGCTAATACCAGGGGGGCCCTAGTAATAGCTATTATCTTATTTGAGGTAATAGGCTATTAACAGGAATATTATTCCTGGTAATAGAAATGGTTACCAAACAAAGGAATAGGCCTATTACTGGGAATGTTATGCCATTCCCGGCCTATTCTGTGAACCAAACGGGCCATTAAAGTTTATTCCTTGCGCGAACGAAACAATAGAATACAATTCCTATTCTATTCCTTGCTTATTCCATTTCTTATGGAATAGCAAACATGTTCTTTAATACAATTTTAACTCTCATTAATATGAACAAAAAAGCTCCAATTTTCTCCGGTGTAACTTGCGGGCTATTATATGAGAGCAAAGTTTACTCAGTATACATTACTGGATAGTGACTGTGGGTTTCTATCATCACAAAAAAAAAAAAAAAAAAAATCTAATTTTATGTAATTGTGTTTTGAATTATATCAATGATAAGAAAAAGGGAGTATAAATGTGACTTTATTGTCGTATTAGCATCCAAGTATTTGGAGACTTGTAAGCCAGTTGAGATACATCCGTGATTTATTTCTCATTAATAGGGCAAATTATACCGTGGACCATAGTCCACATTTCAATGTAGACCAGGAATAAATGTACATTGTAAATATACTAAATGTATATTATTTGTATACTAGAGATTTATTATTTGATAGTATACCAAATAATGTATCTTTAGTACTCAAATAATGTACTTTTAAAAAATGAACATTTAGTGTATTAAAAATGTACCTTTAGTATATTAAAAATGTACCATATGTCAAAAGTTTATTTTATAAAGTGAACCATGATCCATCGTATAATGATTGCTCAACTAGTCAACTATCCCACTCCTAATGGTGCATTTTCAATACTGTGTGATGCTTTTATTGATATCTAATAGTGAAATTTTTGATGATGCGTATTTAATTTGTGCGTTTTTTGTTGTGCATTTCCTAACGTTGGTGTATATTTGCATAACTATTGGGGCGGCGACCACACCTGAACTCAACTATATATATATATATACATACACGAAGGTGATATAAAGAGTGAATGGATCGGATAGCAGCATGTGAATACGGTGGTGGCAGAGCAAATTAATGGTGCAGAAAGCAAATTGCAGTGTGGTAAAAGCAATGCATACGTCTACGTCGGAGAAGAAAGTACGTGCATGGATTCATGCATGCGAACAACATTGTTGTCGCAAAGCATTCATTGTCGACGCTGCACATGCTCCGTCCGATCTTTATCAATTACCCTCTGTCGTATCTTCTTGGCCGTTGGCTCAATCCCAATAATGCCTAATCACTCTTATTCTATTTGATAGACCTTCTCTACCTACTATACCTTCTATAAATCATTTTTTCCGAACTCAATGAAACCCACTAACCCAATCAACTATGGTGAAAATACATGTCAAAATGTAAAATTTAATTAGGTCAAATCTATGCCTGTTAGTTAACTTTTATGGTATAGTTAGAGTTTAATTATGTTCATATTTTATGTATGAGTTGATCAATTACGTATGGTCCATATATACATGATGAAGCGTGCCCGCATGGGTAACTCAACTGGTCATAGAGGTGAAATTTTGGAAGCACTGGTCATAGAGGTGAAATTTTGGAAGAATGACTAGGGATTGAGTTTCACCAGCGGCAGTGTGGGAGCAACCTCTCAAAGTGAGGGGGGCTCCTTGTGCGCAGTGAGCACCGATCTAGCCTCTATGGTTCATGTTCAGTTGAGTCACCATGATTTACATCCTCCCAAATGCTCTGTCGGACCGGGGTGTGAGGGGCCCTTAGGGTTAGGGTTCTTGGAAGAATGATGAAGCGTGTTGAGCATATAATATATAGTTTTTTTGGAGCTTAAATAGGAACAAGATGAAAACTACATACATATCCATACATGGAAACCGTCCAAAATGATAATCGTTGATGAGGCAGAGCCATTGTTCACCAATCATTGTGTCGTTGCACGGATAGGGTTTGGGAAAATTTTTGTTAGGTCTACTTCTACCTATTTTACGATATCAAATAAATACATATTTTATAGTTCCGTAATTTACAGTTTGACTTAATTCCATTTTTGGTACTAGATTTAAATGTGACATTCCACTTTTACGGGGTGTTTGGTTGGGAGGAAGGAATTAGGAAGGAAAAGAATTGTAATTCGGTGAAAAAAAAATAAGGTAGGAATAGTGTTGGAATTCAAATTACATTGTTTGGTAGGGAAGAATATAATTATTGGGAATGAGAAGAAAAAAGTGGCATAAAAACTAAAATATCCTTGTGTAATAATAATAATAACAATCAACAAGGGTATTTTTGTCATTTCTTATACTTTTTCTTATCTCAAAAGCATTTGATCCAACCAAACACTGTAATTGAAGTCTTCATTGAATTACAATTCAATTACAACTAAATTACATCCAACCAAACACCCCCTTAGTCCTTTTTATTAGAACATCCATATTTGGTCATAGTATTATTGTGGCATGACCATTTTTAGTCATTCGTTAACAAAATCGTTGAAATATCGTTAAATACAAAGACATTTTAGTCTCCAATTTTGAATTTTTTCAAAAAAGAAAAACATAAAAATATAACGGGGTCGACTCACTTTGTATAAAAATGATTGAAATTTCTATGTATTTAATGATATTTCAACGATTTTGTTAACATATGGCAAAAAATGATCATGACACAATAATACTAGGATCAAATGTGGATGTTCTAATAAAAAAAGGATTAAAAGTGAACTAACATATTTATTATTTATCAATTTACAACTTAACATTTTTTGGTACATTAATCTATGACATCTTATTTATAAAGTTACAAGTTCGACTTTTATCTTAGATTGAACCGGTCATATGAACAACTTAAGTTGGTTTACATTTTTGTAATCATTTGCTAACTAGAGTTAACGAATAGTGACTATAAATTAGGGTAGATGTCTGTGTGTGTGAAACCTCCAATTTCAATTCCAAGGCTGGGACCAAACAGATAGAATTTTGAAGGGATGAAAGGAATTTGTTCAAATTGTGTCGACAACGAAAACGAAAGTAGTCTGACTAATTACGTACTTTACTAACGTTTGAAAGCTAGCATTCCACTTTTTCAATCATTCATATAAAACTACACTACACGCTTCTATCTTTTTTTTTGTTCAAATTTTCAACGATAGATCTGAGAGAGAGGATAAACTAACGACAGGTTTTACTGAATACAGCAGGTTAGCAGTTGCTGTTTTTCTCGATCTTCTTTTGACCATACAAAAATGTTTGTGGTCGTCGACTAGCTGATAGAGTGATAAGAAAGGCTGAATTGTCAGAATACTTCTGTACTAGAATGCTCGCCGCCTCGCATTATCCACTCTAGGATAGATGCTCACACGATACAATAATTAGAAAAGGGGTAACGTGTGTGTGTGAATTTTGTATATAAGGTGCATGAGTTTTGTATATAAGGTGTGTGATTTTTGTGAGTAAGGTGCATAATTTTTGTGAGTAAGGTGTCTGAATTTTGTACATAAGGTGCGTGAGTTTGTGCTTAAAGTGCTTGGATTGTGTACTTAATGGTAGTAGTTGTTGAAATTTAGGTGCGTGAGTTTGCTTCTTAATGTGCGTTGTTTTCATCTTAAGGTGCGTGATTTGTATGTTTAAGGTGCGTCAGATATGCGAAACTTAAAGTGAACCATTTTTAAAACTTTAGGTGCGTGATTTGTGTTCTTAAGGTGCTTTATTATGTGCTTAAGGTGAGTGGTTGGTGTTCTTAAGGTACGTGATTTGTGTTCTTAAGGTGTTTTGTTTGTGTGATGTGCGTGTGTTGTGTACTTAAAGTGCGTCAGTTTAATGCTTAATGTGCTTCCAACCGCACAACCGCACAACCGCACGAGAAGCTATTCCCGCACCTGATACCTTCCCTATATATGTGTGTGTGTGTGTGTGAACATGTTCGCGAACATTATCGAACGAACTTGTTCGTGAATATTAAACGAGCTTGTTCCCAAACATTATTAACGAAGAGCTTGTTCGTGATCTCTTAGCAAACGAGCTTATAACAGTTCAGACTCTGTTCGTTTATTAACCGAGCTCTAAATTTTGTTTGTTAATGTTGGTTTACCTTAATAAATGAACGCGAACACGAGTAGTTTGCCGAAAGCTCTATTCGCTATCACCCCTAATTATAACCTTATTATATTTAGTTTTCAACTTTTAAATTAATCATAATTAATATCATACTTTATTGATATTGCCACATTAAATTCCTTTTAAACCAGATTGAAAATAAAAATAAAAAAAATACCATAATAATCATCAAACTATTTTTTTTTTCTGGGGGGTATTTTTCTTCTTTGCCTTTGTTGTTGGCAAAGGGAAGGGCACCCTATTCTATTCTTAAATAATAAAAAAATTGCAATATCATGATGCAATGAATTTATTATGGTCTTACCAAAAAGCAGTCGCAAAAGGAATATTGGGAGTGAAAGTTCATTTTGTTCCATAATTAAGCATGGCATAGGCATTGCATGTTCATCGTACCAAATCGTGAAAACCAGAAAGGAAGCATTTCCTTGTATTAGAATATGCGATGTGGCATTGCATGCATGATGCTTTGTCGTCACACACTTTTTATTCATAAGAAGAGTGCTTCTTCTATTCCATTATATTTTTCCCTAGAGTTATTTCTTCCCTTTTTTTTCGTTTACACTAAATTAATTTTAAACTCTCAAAATCTCTACCCAAAAACATTTAAGGAGGTAAATTACGAGTCCTCATTCAATCATCAGTTCCACCCATGTCAATACACTCTGCGTACAAAGAGTCTTCATCACATTTAATCATTTTTTTTTAGATTTTTGGTCTTCAAATGCCCCTATGTCTTAAGCAGGAATTAAGTTAATTAGAGATACTATTTAAAGATCGTGAGAGAGAGAGAGAGAGGGGATTAGGCTTCAAGTGAGACTTGCAAACTAATCTCATCCATTATATTCTTAAAAACACACTCACATGAAAATCTATTTATTAGGAGAAAATTAATAAAACACTTAAAAAAAAAACCTCTAAACCAAATTAACAAGCAAAACCCTATACCGAACCAAAAAAAAAAAAAAAAAAACTAAACTATAAACTTAATAAGTGAACCTTAAGTGCATTGCACTTTCAAACTGACCAAAAATTATAGTATCATATTGCAAAGTGCACTATATATTGTTGTAAAGTGTACACTTAAAGTTGAAAAATTATCAAATTATGACTGCATTTTTTCCCTCTTTGCTCTAAATTGTTAGATTTGACTAGATGGATGGCAGTTTTTTTTATAAAAAAATTACAATAATTATAAAATTGACTTTTGTTTTTATTTTTTTTATTTTTTTTTTTAAATTTAGTAAGACCCTTAATCATTGATGAATTTGATGATTGGCAAATATTAATCCTCACTTTTTACGCTTCTTACCGACGAAATACATGTCGAATTTATGTGGTAATTGGGCGAAATTTTTTATTGATGTAGGCTTGAGGATTTAAAACCATATTGATGTTGTCCTTTCCAATATAGAGAATAAAGCTTAAAACATGACTGCGTTGCTCCTCTAATTCCTCATTCATCTGCTACAACAAAGTTTCTTAAACATCTATCTATCATAAGTAGGGGCCTGTGATGAGTCAAAAGAATAAAAACTCAAATCGATGAAAATTAAAGCCTATTGATAGATGGAGTAATTAGGCATGACCCGATTCTCAAAGGCTTCGCTCAATAGAAAACGACTTACTTATGTCAGTCAATTGTTATATCATGAGCTAGGTTCCATCTTGAATTGTAGACTCTGATACAAAAATTATGTGCTTGCAATTAACATATTATATGACTCCCGTTAATAGATTATGTTTGTAAATAAATTGAAACCACATAATTTGTTAACTAAGAACACATAATATGTTAAGTTGTTAACTGGCACATAATATATTAATTGTATATTATGCGTCTGCAATTAATATATTGGTCTTGTTTGGTAAAACACAGTTAGCATATTATCAGTCGTCAATTTTGACTTATTTGTCTACTATTAACTGTTTGACTTGGTTAAAAAATCAATATAAGTGTTTGGTTAATTAGCTTTTTGTAACTCCAAAATATTTTCAAAAAGCTGCTCAAAGCAACTTTTTCAATTAGTTTTTTGAGAAAAAAATTATACCAAACAGCTATAAGCTAACAACTAATTTACCAAACGCATTTCTATAATCAGCTAATGTTACCAACTAGTTATACCTTCTAGTTAACGCAATCAGCTAATAGCTAACACCCATTTACCAAACAGAACCATTCGCTTCTTTGCGTCTAATATAAAATTTTTTACTACCGTGCATAGTGCAAGCTAGCCAGATTGGTAAGATATAACATAAGGGTCCGTTTGGAAAGTAGGAAAATGACTTCTGAAAAATGATTCATTTTCCAGAAAACATTTTCCTTTTCCAATGTTTGGTTGTATTTGGAAAACTGTCTTGGTGTGTTTAGTTCATTTTCTGGAAAATGAGTAGAATTGTATAATTAAATATTTGAATTATTTTATTTAGAATATAAAAATATTTATAATGAAGATATATATATATATATATATATATATATATATATATATATATATATATATATATATATATATATATATATATATATATATATATATATATATATATATATATATATGTGTGTGTGTGTGTGTGTGTGTGTGTGTGTGTGTGTGTGTGTGTGTGTGTGTGTGTGTGTGTGTGTGTTAAATTCCCATCTCCTTCATCCCAAAAGCTGATGATCCTCTATCCTCTTTCAGTCGGCTCTACGACGGCGGCATGACAGCTTGAACCCCCGTCTCTCATTTCCTCGTCTGGCAGCGGTGAAGACTCAGCAGCACCGCGCGACCTTCTTCCAACAGCTTGAAGCTTGGTTGGAAGCCATGGCAGCAGTAACAGATGGCGGGGACGGCAGTGCCGTGAGGTTCGTGAAGGCAACGCTCTCCCTCTCTCTTCCCCTATTTTCGGGCGAGCTGGGTTCTCCAGCAACAGGTGGGAGCTCCCCCGACAGTGGCCATAGCGGACACTCAAAGTGATAGCCAGAAACCTAAAAAAAAAAAAAAAAAAAAAAAAAAAACAGGGGTTTCCGGCGGAAACCAGTGGTCTGGTTTTCGCTGGAAACCATAACAAAACAGTGCTCTGTTGGCGGAAAATGACTTCCGCCAAATCATTTTCTGCCAAAATGAGCACATTTTCCCTAGTCAACGGAAAATGTTTTTCGTTGACTGAATTTTCTAAGTGTAGCCAAACACAAAAAATCTAAAAAATGGTTTTTAGAAATCATTTTTCAAGTTTCCAAACACCTAAGATAAACAAACATTTTTCAATGTAGCTAGGGCAAATAGGCGATATGTTGAATTGACAATTCGATTACCACACATTGGGAAGGGAATAATTTCCTTATAAGGCTAAACAAAGTTATCATATATCATGGCTAGGCCATGAGTACTCACCAACTACAATTGTAGGTGGCATTCCATGTAGAGATCAGAGGCACAAATAGAGTATAAGTTTGAGACCAAAGAGGGATGGAAGAATCCCATTATTACCAACGCCCAACCTAACATTCAACTTCTCTCGATCACCTTCTATCTCTCAAATTTAATTTTACGCCCCAAAAAGAGTAGTCGAGTGATCGAAATATGATTTTCTTATCTAAAGATCACGAGTTTGATTCTTATAAATATCCTTTCGATCGAGCTCATCGTACATGGTCTTCATAGAGTGTGAGCTGTGTGATGAGCTATTTACACATGAATGGAGTTTACCTAGTCCATACTCTCAAATAGTGAGTGCAAGTTTATCGTGTCATTAAAAAAAAAGTTATTATGTTCTAGCAATGATGGAAAATCATTATTGCTAGGTCACATCATAGTGTATAATTATATAGTCGATAATAACAATATTTCTTTATATGTTTGACAATTATAATAGCGGGTAATATTTTTTTAATGCTTTCACAATATATTATCTGTTGGGCGAAAGCTAGTAAAGAGTCTTGTCTAGCACCAGGTGGCTAGAAGGATTGTTAGGCGGAGACATGACACGCTAAGTCTAGCACCTTGAGAAAATATAGTTACGTCTTTGCTACGAGTTATAGCTTTTAGCATAGTGGTAAGCGCTTAATCCTAATAAGTGGTATCAGAATCATAGTTATTGCTTAGTTTTTAGCGTAATGATAAGTGTTTGATCATAACATTATCATTGTGCCTATTATATTCTTTGTTTTTCTTTTTAAATGATTTCCAAATTTGAGTATATATAAAAACAAACACAAACTCTCTTTTTTAAATGAGTTAATACCCAATTTAGACCTTTACTATAGTATTTTTCTCAATTTAAGGACTAAACTGAGAGAAATCACTATAGTCGAGGATTAAATTGGGGAAAATCATTATAATCGAAGACTAACTTGGGTAAAACTATTATAGTCGAAGACTAAATTGAGTATTAATAGAGGTAAAATTATCATAGTATCTTAACATATGACTCAATTGAGTAAAATCATCAAAGTCGATGACATAATTAAGCACAAAGAATCTTTTGGGACTACATCCAAAAAAAAAAAAAAAAAACTAATAAAAAAACTACAATCAATGATTAAATTGAGTATTAACTCCTTTTTAAATACTCCATATCATCATACAATGAATTTATCGTTTTACCAAAAATGTAGTGGCAAAAGGATCCAATGGCGTTATGGAATATTGGTAGCTAAGGGAGCATTATATTATAGAGATCATGATTCAAAGTTCGATTTGTTCCCTAATTAATTAAGCACGGCATGTTCATAGTACTAAATTGTAAAAACGATAAAGAAATTAATGCATTTCCATCAATTCCTTATTGTATTGATACGGCATACGAATATGCGATGCTTTTAAGAGTTAATTCCACCGGGAGTCCCTTGTCTTTGGTGGTAATTTTAAATTTAGTTTCAGATTATTGTTTTTGTTATTTTACATCCCAGACTATTGTTTTTTGGATACTTTTAGTTATTTTCATAATTTTTTTCTATTTTTAATAAGAGCATTTTTGTCTCTTCATATTTTTCTTTTGTTATTTTTTCCGGTTTCAGTCAGTTTAATTGGTTTAGAACTTTAAGTAACCTCTGATTTTTAGTAACCATATTTTTCAACCAATTTTTAGTAAAGTACTACACCAATTAAACTGGTTGAAACTGAAAAAATAACAAAAGAAAAATATGAAGATACAAAAATGCTCTTACTAAAAATAGAAAAAATTATAAGGAGAATTAAAAGTGTTCAAAAAACGATAGTCTGGGATGTAAAATGACAAAAGCGATAATCTGAGACTAAATTTAAAATTATCATCAAAGACAAGTGATCTCCGGTGAAGTTAACTCTGCTTTTAATTGTAAAAAGTACTTTATAAGTCTATATTTTTTTATAGTGTTAGATAACTGAAATTACAATTTTTAAAATAATAGTTTTTCATAGAAAAATGAGTGGGTCAACGCAATGCACGCGGCTTGGGCGTGCGGTTCGTGAAAGGGCGTGATGGGGAATCGCCTTGATGCGCGTGAGTACGGGGCAGCCCCATCAAGAATCAACTTTTGTAGTTTTGTTACGTTGTTCCTACACACCACGTGCATTTGCTCAACGACCAATCGTTTTCTCACAAGGTATGTTTGTTTCGCGAGATTTAATGACAGCTACGTCGAATTCTCCAAAACACCCCGAAAGCCAGTTAAAATCGGTGGGGGTGAAACCGTCAATTCGATGGCGTCGTATCTTACGACTTTTACGGGGCTCCGTTGTAAATCGCGTATATTTAGTATTTACGAGGAAGAAGAAGAGCGTGTCTCCCACCAATACGACACCGCTCCATGCATTAGGACCCTGGGAAGATATCAAAATGAATTAATAAACAACGTATCCTCGGAGTTGGGGAATATTGCATTGAGATCCATGATTAATGGAGTGTTTGGTAAATGACTGTTAGCGGATAGCGGTTAGTTGATTAGGTTAGTGACTTTATTTAGTTGATAATATTAATGAGTTAATTCCAGCAATGGTCCTCCGACTATGTTGATTTTCCAAAATTAGTCATCGACTTTTAATTTGGACACTTTACATCCCTTGACTTTCAATTTCTTTCTAATTGAGGTCCTTTTGTCAGATTATGATAAATTGGACTTTAAATGAAAGGGTAAAGTAGTCATTTTATCTGTCTAATATATAATTCTTCGTATTTCTCCCTTGTATGTGCAACTTCGGACATCAAATTTACTTAATTACTTAATCCCTAAATCCACTCGAAGAACAAAATTCCATTAGCGATTAAGCAATTAAGTGAATCTGATGTCCGAAGTCGCGTATACAAGGAAGAAATACGAAGAATTATACATTAGGCAGATGAAATGACTAATTTACCCTTTCATTTAAAGTCTACTTTACCGTAATCTGACGAAAGGACCTCAATTGAAAAGAAATTGAAAGTCAAAGGATGTAAAGTGTCCAAATTAAAAGTCGAGGACTAATTTTGGAAAATCAATATAGTCGGAGGACCATTGCTGGAATTAACTCTAATATTAATTGATTGTAGAAAAATATTTGATAAATTAGCTGTTAGCGGTTAACTGATGACATACAAAATGACTTTCTTAAAAAGTTTATCGAAAAAGCTACTTTGAGTAGCTTTTTAAATTTTAGCATTCAGAGCATTAAGTTATTACAAAAAGTTAATTAATCAAACACTTATATTGATTGTTTAACCAAGTCAAACAGTTAATAGTGGTCAAATTAAATAAGCCAAAATTGACTGACGGCCTAAGAATATAGGCAAATAGCCCTGCTCACTAGATCATCAATCAACAATAAATTTTGTTATTAGCCTAGTACTAGTATATAAACGACGTCTTATGTGTAATAGTGTACGAGATTTATTTATTTATTTATTTATTTTTGGATACATTAGATTTCTCTGCTTATGCTAGAGTAATCTTAAGTCTCAGAACGTCTACACAAGGACGCTGGAGAACGTAAATCATGAATTGTATAGTTAGTCCTCAATTCCACCCTTGAAGGTACACTATGTGTACAAAAAGCCTTCATCACGTCTGATTAATTTTTTAAATTTTGAGTCGTGACTCCTTATTTCTTCAGTGGAAATTGGACCATCACCTTATTACTAGAGCAAGACTTCCAAGGTGTACATGCAAAATATTTATGGAATCTCAGGTCTAATTAGCATATTAGAAACCTCATCATAGTTTTATGAATATTTCATATGAGAAAATATTAGATACATCATCGATATATATGTGTTATACACCGACAATACATAATGTTCATCGTACGAAAATTATACAAAATTAATTTGCAAAAGTGATGTCCGGTCAATAGTATTCGTTAAAAAAATAATGTGATTTATTGTAATTTATTGTTGATATAAAACATCAAAGAAAGTCTTGGATGCTTCTTGTACTGTAAACAAGCCAAAAATTTTTGAAAAATGTTTAATGTTCGTACGGGGTATTGACTATTGAGGAGTGCATCTATTGTAATTGGTACACAAAGTCAAAGTCTTACCCTATTCACCATTCACTTTGGAATTATAACGAGTACAAATAACATTAATGTCCATTGACACCTTAAAAATTTTCAAATTAATTAAACGAACATTCATATACTAATGATATATAAGATATATTTTTTTATGAACTATATTGTCATTCAAGGGGCATATAGTAGTCATATATCTGATAGGGCATATAGTAGTCATATCCAATAATTGAAATAACATTAAAGGATAAATGCAATATCATTTGACGTGAAAAATTAAATAATAATTAGCCTTTGCTCTACTTAATAAAAAATAATTGGAGGAATAAAATAGTGTGTTTTAACGGGTGATGCCTGTTGACTTGATGGAAATGGACATGAGAGAACTTTGAGATGAATAATTAATTAGGGAGTGGGAGCAAGTCGATCATGACCAAAGATGATTAGGTACTAAGTGTTGGAACTATTGATAATAATAGTGTAATCATCATGAAGTGCTAACCAAAAGCTATTTTAGTACTTAGAATACCTAAGTTGATTACTTTATGAATAATATCATTATGGACTGAAACTAATTTGATAGTGATATTTGATCAGCCTAAAATAAAACTAGTATTAAAACTAGTATTCAATGATATATATAGACACACACATGACATCAAAACCTGAAAATAGTGGACAAAATTCGATTTTGTTGGATGGTGTTATGTCAAAAATTATTATTTATTGAAATTACTATACAACTTTATTTATTGCTTCATATTTTGTGCTTTAATTATTTACAAACCTTATCAATCCAAAAACTCAAAATTTTTTGTGCATATAATTTTTAAAACAAAAACTATAACAAGTATTAAAACTTCTGTCATGCTTAAATTGACTCGAGATTTGACCATTAATACGGTTTCAATTGCTTATATCTTTAATACGGTTTAAAGTGTTTTTCTTTAATTTGTAGGTCGGCAACAACATTTGATCATTATTACGTTGTTAGATTAGATTAGATTTGTTCTATAATGGTACATGACATTTCCATAGGGATGGTTCTTTTAATATATAGGGGCATCCCTTGAGCCTAGCTCTTATTTGATTTTGTAGATTTTTGTGTATTATGTATTGTTCTGTTCAGTTGTATTATCTTAAGAAGTGTAGTTATTTTTTTTTAGGAATAAGGTTCAAATTGGCCACTGAACGTAACCTGAAAATGCAATTAGGCCATTGAACGAAGAAAAAGTGCAATTAGGTCACTGAACACTTCAAAAATGTACAATTTCACCTGATAGCAGGTTACCCTCAATTTTAGCAGGTTATCTGCTTACATGGTAGCTGAGTTGGCATTTTTAATAAATTTTAAATCATTTTTAATAAATTTTAATAATAAATTTTAATAATAAATTTTAATTTAAAAAAAATTTAAAAAATAAAAACGACTTTATTTTATTTTTTATTTTATTTTTTTTCAATTTTTTATAAAATTTATTATTAAAATTAGTTATTAAAAATTATTAAAAATGCCAACTCAGCTGCCACGTAAGCAGGTAACCTGCTATCCGGTGAAATTGTTTACGTTTGGAGAGTTCAGTGGCCTAATTGCCCGTTTTTGGAGTGTTCAGTGGCCTAATTGCACTTTTTGTTCGTTCAGTGGCCTACTTGCATTTTCAGGTTACGTTTAGTGGCTAATTTGAACCTTATTCCTTTTTTTTTTTTTTTTTTTTTTTTTTTTTTTTATAATTTACTTATTTCTTCAATTCATGGTTATATTAATTAATAAAATAAGAATATATATTATGTTAATTTATTCAGACTCAACAAAATAAAAATACAATTAGTTAATTTAGACAGGTTAAAAGAGGTAATAATAAAAGTTTGTCCGATCATTACTATAATTTCTTTGTTAACACAGAAAAATCTTTTGTTAAATGTCTTATACAATGCATAAAGACATTAAAAACAAAACTAAATTAAGGTAGATTTTAATTAGCTTTCATACAAAACAGCTACAATGCATAAAGACATTAAAGTTTTGTTAGCGGAAGCTTCGAGGGCCAAATAATCCAGCACCCTGTCATCAAAATGTGGCATTAATTGCTATGTAAATATAAGAAAATAAATTAAAGTTGAACATTCACTATTAGCTATACCATTTGACGTAATGGTAAACACTTTACAATAACACTCATAACTTTTGACATAATGGTAAACGATTAATCCTAAGAATTGGTATTAGAGCATGTCACGAGTTTGAAAAATTGTTGGATAGAGGCTCAGAAGGTCGAGCACAACAACCTGTCATCGAAACATGGTGTTAACTGTTATACAAGTATAAGAAAAAAAAATTACACCTTTGCTTTTAGCTATATATACCATATGACATAGTGATAACCGCTTGATCTGACACTTTTATTGAATTTAATAGTGGAGAACTAAAAATTTAATTCAAATATAATTTTGGAGAAGACATTATAATTTCTGTCTTAAGTTTTTTCTTTTCTTGTCAATTGATAGTCTTACAATTTTAAAATCAAACTTTCAGAAAGAATTATATTACACATTTTAAAATTATACTCCATGTTCTTTGATGTGACGATTAACTATTAATCGTTGAAAAAAATACTTTTCTTTATTTTCTTTTTCTTTCATACAGTTAATAAGAGCTAAGTGACAAAAGTGTATACTCTATAACAGAGTTAGCATTTTCATTCACAAATCAACTTGTTTGTTACTTTATTATAAAGGGTATTAAATATCTTTATCCCAAGTTTAATTTTCATGGGATTCCAACCACACCGTCCAAATGTCCAATACTACTACTTTTTGACTTATGTCTTTAATTAATTCGGCTTTCTTTTATATATCCCACGTTTCTCTCAAGCCCCAACCAAAGCCAACTTCTTGTTTGTGACGAAAAATATTTTTTTAAAAATAAAAAGAAAGAAAATTAAGAAAAGCCTCCCACTAAGGCATAAGCAAGAACCAGAAATATTTTTTTTGACCTCCCACATGGGAGAGGTCACTATATGCCATCTAAACACAAAGTGCTTGGCGCAAGAAGCAGAAATATAATTTGCTTTCAAAGTCGGCAAATTATGCTGTGAGCATGTGCCCACCTTGCAAGGTGGACATGATTCCATATCCATAATTTCTATACTGTAGATTCCAATTGTTGAATTCTATTATCACAAATCAGAGAACTATATGTTCATAATTTGATAACTATACAATTTAGAAATTATGAATTTACAGTACAGAAATTATGAATCTATAGTACAGATATTATGAATCTGCAGTATAGAAATTATGAATCTACTGTATAGAAATTATGAATCTAATATATTTAAATTATGAATTCACGGTTTAGAAATTATGAATCTAAAGTATAAATTTTATGAGTCTACAGTATAGAAATTATGGATGTACAACATAGAAATTATGAATCTACAGTATAGAACTTATGGATATGGAATCGTGCAGTGCCCACCTTGCAAGGTGGGCACGTGCTCACATTACAAGGTGGACACGTGCTCACACCATAACGTTCCTTCAAAGTCCAACCAATCCTCGGACGCAGTCTCTCCCTCTTGTATAAAAGGGTTAAGATGAGAATATGCTCCCATATAAATCTATATAGATATATAAGTTAACGATTAATGATTATTAAAAAAATAATGACGAAAAGAGAAGATTTAGTTTCATAAATATTGTAAACTTGAAAATAATTATAAAATTGACATCATTTTTTTTTTTGTATTAAAATTATCAACCATTGATAAATCTTGATGGGCGGCTGAGATTAGTCTTTACTTTTTTTACATGAGGAGTTGTTCTCATTTGAACTATTCTCCCCCACCACACACACACACACGTGTGTGTGTGTGTGTGTGTGTATATATATATATATATATATATATATATATATATATATATATATATATATATATATATATATATATATATATGAGAACAATTAAGTTCTTAGGTAAAAAGTGAAGACTGATCTAATTCATTCATTTAGATAGATCAACACTTGTGAGTTGCTGAAAAATAAGGAAAAAAGTAAATTTTACAAATTAAACTTCAACCCTAATAACATCATAAAAATCTATCAATTTACAATTATTCCTAATAGTGTTAAGTGACTCAATGTTTAATTAATTTTTTTTTAATTGACGAGGGAAACATGCAATCACGTAGTATTTGAGGATATGTATTGCGTAAACTGCGCTCCTGTGTAATACCCCGCAAATTACATGTGAAAGGTAAACTATACTTGATTGAATTTTATATCATATGCTTGGTGATAAGTGGAACTTCAACTACTGTGTAACAAAATTCCAATTAAGATTTTATATCATAAACTATGCTTTGGAGGTAAAGTGCTAATTAAATTAGCACATATATCATGATCATCTAACACCATGTGCTCGGGTGTTATGTTTAATATATTTGGCATTATAATGTTTATTGAGCTTAAAGTAGAGTACATTTTTAGCACTAAATATTTAATTATAGTGTTGTTAGACTTGAAGAATATATATAATTAACATTTATATGTACGTATGTATGCATCAATTATTATTATATTCAAACAATACGTACTACTATTACAATGATAGTGGCTTCCAATATAATGAACATAAATTTAAATTTGACTGAAAATATTACTATTGGAGGTGTCTTAGCTTCTCCTTGAAAAAGTTCTAATAACATGGAGATTTATTAAGTTTCTGCATGCCTAATCTTTACATACCCTAAAGAAAAATTGCGACGAAAAATACATTTTATTCGCTTAATTATAGACAATTGGTTAATTTGGTCTATATATCGCTATTATGCAAATGCAAAATATACTTACTTATTTCACATGATTGCTAAATTATATTAGTTCCTCAATTATTGTCAAGTGGGTTGTGAACGTACTAACATGAAGTTACTATTGGAAATTTTTTGAAATTTCCGACCACCTGAAAGTGATCTTAAATCAAGTTGAAAGCCTTGTTTCCGACCACTTTTGATATCCGGAAAAACCTTTGCTGCTATTTTTGACCACTTTTTGCTTTTAATTTGATTTAAGATCACTTTCAGGTGGTCGAAAATTCCATAATTTCGAGTAGTGAGTCATAGTAAAGAACCAATATAGTAACGACTATGTGATTAGCTTGGCAATGGTGTGGAAAAATTAGAGATGATATTTGCATTAATGTGCATAACACTAATTAAGAAGCTAATTAATCTAACCGATCGACCAATCACCAATAATTGAAGGTGGTTACCATATGTTTCTACTCTTTTTACCGACAATCAATCAGAGAAGTCAAAATCAATCTCATTTCAATATTCAAAACTAGGGAAGAAATTTTCAAATTAACACTTTACATATACTAGCTTGAGATGATGAGCAAGAGAAATTCAAATAAAAGTATGATGATGATAATGATGATTATGATCACCCTTTGCTTCCTTGTATGGCTCCTCCCTTCTTGTCTCCCATTTACTAATAATCTTCATTTGCTTTCCTCCATTGTTGAAAATCCAATAAGAAATGTCTGCTCCAATTACAACAGTAAGGCCCTCAGCTTCTTCAACTTAGTCAAAATTCCATGGTTTTTGGAGGCTGCATTCTTAATTATATTAATTATTATATTAATTATTATTATTATTATTATTTTTTTCTCTTCATTGCTAAGATGTCATCTTTTTCTCTCCCATTATATGCAGTTAGTATATAGTATACTATCCATCCATGAAGCCATTGACATTCAAGATCACAAAGCTTTTTGCATGCATGTTCACAACTTTTGAGTTTCTCCATTTCTCAGATCATAGAAGCTCCTTTTAACTCGGATATCTATAATCCCATAATAATATAGTATACTAATGTGATCGGTAACGCTATCAGCATTCCGAAAATAACCCTGTAATTTGAAAAATAATGTGGTTGTGTTAGTACATTACAGAAAAAAAAAAAAAATGAATCGTTTAAAAATTTGATCAATTCTCCCGAAAAGATTATAATATTAACAAAACTTACGCAGTGCTGAGAATTGCAGGATGGACATTGTACTCCTTAGCAAACACAAATGGGACAATCCCTTGTGGCAAAGCAGCCTATAATTGAAGATTTGAAGATACATAAACATGTACATATATATACAATGATTAGTACTATATAAGATGTGACCAAAAAACATTAAATTTTTGAGAAATGAATGTGAAGAATATAATTATTTTTGGGACAAAATCAATTCTGAGCAGCTGGCCGGCCTATAGTGACCCAGCAGTGCAACAATAAATAGAGGAAACATTAAATTTTGTCATTTGTCCTAAAAAAAATTGTCACACCTTATAACTTAATAATTACCTGTACAATAGCGACATGTAGGAGGGTACCACGGAGACCAACGGCAATGGAAGCGGCCGCCATGACCGCCGGGCCGGTGAGGAACCTCACCGCCATGGCGAAGGTGGCCACCGTGTTCCCACAGGCGATTATCCTTGGCTGAAGCGCCATGAACAGACCTTCAAATGAACAATAATAATAACCCAATCATTAAAACATGAAAAATATATAATTTTTCTTTTTCTTCAATTAAATTTCAACTGCCTTTTAATAAACAGTACACGCACTAGAGCAAGGCTATCAACGGACCACTAACGACATCGACCTCCGGGCCCACGTGTCGCGAATCCAATTATTTTAATCGAGTTGATTATTATTGTAGTATTTTTCAAAAATGAATTGTCAACATTATTGAAATACGATGACAATTACATAACCACTTAGATACTTTAAGTAGAAAAGGTTTTAGTTTGAAATTTTAGTAACTAATTGTTATTAAAAATATTTAATTATCGTGATTCTAAACAGTAAAAGACCAAAAGAAAGTAAACAAAAAAAAATCAGCTTAATTGGTGTGAGTGGTCGTGAACCAATATAACCAGTATTTTATATTTTTCCCCTTAATTGGATCAGTTGCCAGTTTGACTAAAATAATCGGAGTTGCCTTTAGATATTATTAACTTTTGTTCTTATAGTATCTGGTACGATTTCAAAAGTATATATATAGTTGTATTTCATGTAAAAAAATATGGGTGACTATTATAGTTGTAAATTATGAAGTTTGCATACCTAAGCTAAACATGGCCATTCCAAGGCCAGCATCAGAGAGGATGGAGATGGACTTCTCTATGATTTTAGGCATGTGAACATCCCAGCTGCGTATATATATACATATAGAGAGAGAGAGAGGAGAGAGAGAGAGACAAAGGAACCAAAATGTAAGTAATCAAAAATGAAACTTTAGCCAAAACCAAATTGAAAAGAAATTAAAATGTTGGAAAAAAGTGGGACAAATGGAATTGTTTAATCCGTGATTAGCTTACCGGTACTCAACTAGTGACCAAATGAGACCAATGAGGCTGGAATACGTGTTGGGGTTTCGGATAAGCTTGCGCCAAACCATGATTAAGATGAGACGGGTCATGACGCTGGCCGGAGGCATCTGTTTTCTGGCGCCGGAGTCTTGATTTTCCGGCGGGTTTCCGGGGGAGGTGGATCCCAGTTTGGACAGTGCCGCGGCGGCCACGTCCCTTTCGCCTTTCTCTTCCCCATCTTTGCCGAAGGCGTAGTCTTCCATTCCAAAGTCCCCACTTTGCGTAATGGCTTCAATTATATATATAAACACCAAACAAATTAATGATTTAAAAATTCAAACTTAAATCCCACAAAAAATTATGTTTTTAATGTAAACTTACGTTTGGTTTCCCCGTTTTGAGGATGATCCGCGACTAACATCCTAATTTCTTTGGCTCCATCGGACCGACCAGAGTGCTCGTTTGCCCCGAAATCTGCGCCGCCGCCGAACAAGTGGAGCCCGCCGGCCTCCGATACCGGCGACGCGCTCGAGCTCCACACGAACATGTGGAGCTCCTTCGCGTCATGGCTGCTTTTGCTCTGCAGCGATTGCGACTGCGCCGGCGCCGCCGGCGCCGGCGGTTGACACGGCGGTTCTTTCTTGGAACCTTTCGGAGCCATTGAAGCGATTTCTGGGTTCGGGGCGGGATAGGAAGCGGCGGCGGGTTGAGCGCCGGCGGCGGGGAAAAATCCGAACTTTGAGGAGTTGACAAGAGGTCCGGGAGCGGAATTTTCCTCGAAATTCGACGGCCGGGGAGTGGGGCCCCGGGAGGATTGAACGGAGTACATATCCGCCGGGCCGAAATTGGATAACCGGCCGGGAAACCCCATCATGGAGTAGAAATCATTGTGGTTGAAATTAGACCCTCTCGGCGTAGGATTCCGGGAAGTACTCAAACTATAAATCTCCGCTCCGGTGAGATTCGACGGCCGGGGAGTCATCGCGAAGGACCTTCTAGAAGCGTTAGATTTCCTCACCGTCACGTGAAGCTTCCCATCATTCCCAATCTCCGCGTCCGTCTCCAAAAAATCCTGACCGTCCAAAGAAACCACGTCGGACTCCACCTTAAACTCCACAATCGACGCCGCCGTCTCCGGGAACTGCTCCATTATCAGCATCTTGGCGCCGCGGTACTCGAACAAGAACAGCAACAAAGTATACCAAATAATGCACTGAAGCACCACCACCTGCACCATTAAGCTGCCGGAATATTCGCCGTACATCGCGATCAACAGCGGGATCCCCATAACCAAAGTATTGGGGAGCGTGGAGAGAGAGAAAATGGTTATACTCCACTCCAGGCTGCCGTTCTTGGTGAAATTCGCCCAGACGGCGAGCACCGCCAGCATGATGACTTTCTGGAGGCTGTCGGCGGCGATGAACCGGAAGTTCATGGCGTACGGGTTGTTGGCGGCGATGAAGTGGAAGGAGAGAAGCGGGACGGCGAAAATGGCGACGAAGCGGTTTATGCCGGAGCACTGGTCGGGGGTGAAGATTTTCCACCACCGGACGGAGCCGTAGGCTAAGATCATTGCGACGTAGAGAGGGATCACCGCCGTCAAGACGACGTATAGATCGTGCCACGTAATCATTTTCCGGCGAGGTCGGAGAAGAAGGGTAGAATGGGGAGAAAAAAAAGTCGTTATGCAACTTTAATGATTGACACTTTGTTCTCTGAACCAGTGAAAGCAGTACTGTTCAGAGAAAGAGAGATAGGAAAGAGAGTGAAATTACTCAAGCGTGTAAACTCAGAACATATATATATAGCCTCAACATATTCATTTTTTTATTTTAAAATACTATTTATGGGTAAATTATATCCAACGAATATAAAATAAAGGGACAGAATTTTTTATTTTATTTTAATGTAAAAATCGTAAATGTGAAAATAATGGGTCTTTCACTATATATATATATATATATATATATATATATATATATATATATATATATATATATATATATATATATATATATATATATATATATATATATATATATTTAGAGTTTTTCACATGTATATATATTGTAAAAGGCCAGCTCAAACTACTATGTAGAATCAAGTGGCGTGTGATTCACTAGTACCCGGTTACTCCTCCAAGTGGGAGGTAATAGGTTTGAACCTTAGTTGAGGCAAGTAGTGTGTATATAGGATATCTCCTTCCTTAAAAAAAAAAAAAAAAAAAAAAAAAAAAAAAAAAAACTAGCACATAGACCTTTCGGCTGAGCTCGAGGTAAAAGATGACTACGTTCTGAATCTCAATTTATTTGTAACAGCTGTTATAATTATCCTCATAATTATTATGTGAATTGAACTTGTCACAAAAGGTTTATTATGTGAATTGAACTTGCCACAAAAGGTTAAATTGGACTGGTCAAATTAGTTTTTCTATATGAGAAGGGGTTTAAATCCCGACCCCTTAGTGCACACCAATCTAATTTATGTCATCAGTATTTATATCATATTAAAACGTAAACACCAAATAAAATAATTATCTAATAAAATCTTCAGCCAAATTGTCTTTACTAAATTAAATATTTACCATTATTAAGAAATTTAAAAACTTCTAAATAATACCGCATGGACAAACCTCTAATTGTTTAAAAAAAATTATGTATATAAGAAAATTTTGTTTTTCTTTTTATTTTTAAATTGTAATATATCATATATTATAGTAATGCAGCTGGAAATTAAAATACATACATTCTCGGTGAAATTCAAATCATTACTTTCGAGACATCCTCGTGCTAGTAGGAAAAGAAAAAAAAAACAATTTTAATAGCTACAAATACAACATCTTGTTAGTTTTTATTTTATTATATTTTATTTATAAAAACAATAGTTTATTAGTTTATTATATTCTAAAAATATTTAAATAATTTAAAGATCGATAACGAAAACAAATTTTAAAAGGCACTGGCTTGTATAATACAGTCCGTGACAAATTAAAATACTGTCACGCTCAAAATTTAAAGATTACGAATGACAACACCGTTTGAGGAATATTTTGTATAAACTAATAAGGTATGACTTTTGACCATTTAAGTGCATAAAAAAATTATTAGAAAAACAACATGCAAGAAAACATTTTCTAATTAATTTCTTATCCCCTATAATTAAACAGTTTGTTTGAGTTAATTTCACTTTTAGTCTTATGACTATTGAGGTCTTGTTAATTTTAATCCACGCTTTTTAAAACTGTCAATTTAGTACTTTAACTATTTAATTTTTATCAATTTTGGTCATTTCGGCCAAATTGTCAGTCAAAACTCACCGAAAAATATTAATATGTAAAACAATGAAGGTATTTTAAAGAAGAAAGAAAAGAGAAGTAAAATGACTAAAATACCCTCTTTAATTTACCTATTAATTTTTTTTTTCCGGTGAGTTTTGGCCAACAATTTGACTGGGGTGACCAAAATTGATAAAAAAAAAATTGAATAGTTAAGGTACTAAATTGACAGTTTTGAAAGTTATTGATTAAAATTAATAAGACCCCAATAGTTATAGGATCAAAAGTAAAATTAACTCCAATTTGAATTTATATGGTGACAATTTAACAAGTTTTCACAATTGTTTTTTTTTTTTTTTTTTTTTTTTTTTTTTTTTTTTTTAAATTTAATAAAAGTTCACATTTACTATGTAAAAGTGCGTTACTCATTAAAGTGTAAATTTTTGCTAAAAAAAACCGTTAAATACATTAATATAAAAATGTATTATTTGCACTTTCACACATGAAATCACATTCGCACCTAATCTAACCCCATATATATAATTTGCATAGAATTCATATCCTCAAACATGCATGCACACAAACTTCATTCTACCCTATATTGACTTTATAAGTTAGGTCAATATAAGTTATAATTATAGTAGTATCATGATGAGCCATGCAAATTATTACCTTATTTCATATTATAACATGTTACCCTAATGAAAGTCATAATGTACAACTTTACCATATTTTAATTCCATGAATTGATCATCCACTTTTTTAGTCATATAATATATAGTCCTAAAACTAATAAATAATAAAAATTATAAATCAACTAATTTAAGTTATGTATTCCTTCTAAATTAGTTTAGAAAGATCACATACGGAGTATTTATTTTTAACTATTTAACTTAAAAATTATTACAAAAAATAAAGAAATCTATAATAATAATACAATACCATTAATATGAATAGGTTTCTTTGTGCAGGGGCAGTCGTACAAAATAATAATAATAATAATAATAATAATAATAATAATAATAAGTTTACAAATTGCAACTACTAAATATTAAGTATTAAGGGTAATTTTTTCAATTTAAAACAAGTAAAATTTTACAACTTTAAAATATTTTAAGGTAGTAATTATAATTAGTATACTAATTAGACAATACTAGCTAAATAGTAAATATGTAAGAATTTAATAGGCATAAAACAAATGTCATAGCTCCTAATGTGATAATCTCAATAGTCATTACTCTATTAAAGTATATATGCATATTATATTTTTTTAAAAATGCACAAGCCAATAGGCTAAACTTGACTAGACCAAAACTTAAAGTTTGATCCTGTTCGTAGTATAAAACAGGTTAGCTCTAGTCCCCCTATTGTATCAAATGGACCGAGCCAAACCTACTCAAATGAACTGATCTTCGAGCTAATCCGTCCGTTTGACAACTCTATGTAATAGTGAGTTTGACTCACATATACGGGAGGTGGTATTGTTGGGAATCAAAATTTATTACATTTGTTGTGAGTAATTTAATTAGTTTCAATATTTAAGGATGATTTGTAACTTATTATTGTAATCAAAATTAATAAGTTCATCCTAATCAAGACTATGTGGTCTAATGGTATCCGGGTTGGACTTCCATTTGGAAGGTTGTGAGTTTAAGCCTTAGTGGAGGCGTTATTGATTCTTTGTGTTTCAGTAGGTTGAGAAAGTATATGAACAGATACTACAATGTTATAGAGCCAATGGTTAAACAGTTTAGATTTATATAGTGATAGTTTTACAAATTTTCACAACTAAAAAGTTATTTTATATTTTAAATAAAAGTGAACATTTATTACATAAAAGTGCATTATTCATAAATGTTTAAATTTTTTTTTTTTTTTTTTTTTTTTTACTACAAAAACCATAAGTGCATTAATATAAAAATTGCATTATTCACACCTTCACATATAATAAAATCACATCACGTACGCCTAATCTGACCTCTATGTATAATTTGCAAATAAAATTTATATTCCCAAACATGTATGCACACAAACTTCTATTATATATAAAGTTCGGTCATAAGAGTCTTAACCTAGGGTCAAACTTAGGCTCTGATACCAACTGTAACACCCCAGATTTTCAGGATATTTAAAACTTATAAAATAAAGGTGAAATCTCATTAAATCCCAAAACATAACACAAGAGTATGGGGTGCTATGCCACACCTGAGCTAGAGAACTCAGGTGCACACGCTAACTAACTAATATCCTCAAATAGTATCAATACTAAATCATGGCACGCAGGCCGAAGGGGAAAAACTATCTAAGTTACGTCCAAGCTTCTAGCGCGCTCCAGTTATCTACTCGTCTGTGCCTGAAAGCCAAATATATCTGTTCAGCGAGAGATGCTGGTAACCCACTCCAACGCGTTGAAATACAATACATATATATATATATATATATATATATATATATATATATATATATATATATATATATATATATATATATATATATATATATATATATATATATATATATATATATATATGAAAAGTCATTTTGAACATGAGGATATCTCCTTCAAACTCTAGCTTTTAAAACAGGGATAGACTCAACAGATAGGGCTAAGCACAGACAGCAGTTATACCGATCATATACAGATTACAACAGGCAAGACAGATAAGATAAGCACAATTAATAATCATAACTCAACATATACAATCCCCGGTATAAATCTCATAGTCTCATCCCCAAGATACTCATAACAACAACTCATCCATACTTCATCACATAGCACACTTTGTTGGCGCCACAAGACCAATCGCATGCCCATACATGAGGGTAAGCGCATATAGCTCTGACACGGCCCCGCAACACCCTGCCCCGTTTCACAGCACGGAGGGGTCGATTGCAACCGACCGATGAGCCGCAGCTCTATATAATGTTTATGTACCTGACCGGTCTCAACCAGCCTGGTTGACAGTTGGGATGGTTCTCAACCCATTCAACTGCCCGTATAGTGGACCTCTGTCCTATATAATATTTATATACCTGACCGGTCTCTACCAGCCTGGTTAACAGTTGGGATGGTTCTCAACCCATTCAACTGCCCGTATAGTGGACATCTGTCCTATATAATATTTATATACCTGACCGGTCTCTACCAGCCTGGTTAACAGTTGGGATGGTTCTCAACCCATTCAACTGCCCGTATAGTGGATCTTAGTCCTATATAATATTTATATACCTGATCGGTCTCTACCAGCCTGGTTAACAGCCGGTATGGTTCTCAGCCCACCCGACTGCCCGTATAGCCCGATTGATCTCAACTAAGTCGGGGTAACATGCACACATAACACATAGCAAGCACATGCAACCCACATTAACACATTGGGAAAGGGGAGAAAACGTATAAGAAAACCTATGCGTGATCCTTCACATACTAAGAATAGTCCTAAGGGGTTCATACTTCTTTCACCTAAGTCAACGGGGTACCAATTCAACTAGCACGCAATATATAAGACCCATACGACCTACGAACGGTACCCGAAAATCAAACTAGACATAGGCACGATAGACGGAGTCCGTTGGGACACCATGGGGGTCGGGGGAACATCAAACGGGGAAGCCAAAATCCCCAATTGGGGTTCAAACCAGCGGGTAGACGGTGTGTGTGGGTTCACCCGCCGGCTGCCCGCCGGCGGCAGCCATTCCGGGCAGCGGGTGCCCGGCGGGCAGCTGCCCGCCCGCCGGCTGCCCGCTGCCGGCGTTGCCCAAGGAGGCCGCGGGTAGGTGGCGGGTCCCCTACCCCCACTGACTCTTTTCATCAAAAACGCCCCGGAAACCTTTGTGGAACCCGAAACCATGCTTGGACACTTTCAAACGCAATTGATAACACACGTAGACAATTAACGGATCAAAATCAGGAAACAAACGGCACATAACCTGTCATGCTTTTCTAAACATAATAAACACCCAATCATGCGAATTCCCACCCAATATACCAAGAATAATTCCATACGATACAACCTAGGGTTCTAATCAATTTTAAATCAACAAGGTCACGATTCATCTTCTAATATCAAGATTCAGTAAGAATATTATATAAACGTCAGGAACATCCTACAATCATCAAGAACATCATATAATCATCAAGAACATCATATAATCATCAAGAACACCGTAATTATCAAGAACTTTTCATCATCAAGATCACCCATGGAATTATCCCATCAATCATCAATAATAACACAAATCATCAATACACAATAATATGGGGAAATCCTAAGAGGGGAATCATAGCTATGAAAATAGGTTTTGTTGAGACATGGGTTACCTCTTAGCCTTAATTAATTCCTTGGCTATGAAGGGTCTTTCTTTAAGCTTTCTTGCTTTCTTGATTTCTTCTAAGGGGATTCTTGGAGCTCTTTGGGGTGGTGGAACGTTTATTGTGGTGGGGGTTTCTAGGTGCCTCTCAAGCCCACTATTTATATATTTAGGAGTCCTAGTTAGGAACTAATATTATAGGCTTGCTAATTCTATTTCTTTTGGAACTAAGGATTGGGTTGAGGGATAAGGGCCCATGGACTATGGTGGGCCTTTCCTAATTAATTATTGTGATTTAATTCTTTCTTTTGGGTAATTTGTTAAATGATTAATTGGTTTTAGGGATCATAACACGGGGTGTTACATCCATTCTCAACGTGTCCCAGGCATGCCAGAAGGGTCGATTACCAACATATAGCTAACCTTGTTAGTCATGCGCTAGCCGGAAGGGTCGATTACCAACATATAGCTAACCTTGTTAGTCATGCGCTAGCCGGAAGGGTCGATTACCAACATATAGCTAACCTTGTTAGTCATGCGCTAGCCGGAAGGGTCGATTACCAACATATAGCTAACCTTGTTAGTCATGCGCTAGCTGGAAGGGTCGATTACCAACATATAGCTAACCTTGATAGTCATGAGCTAGCCGGAAGAGTCGATTACCAACCCCGGCCCCTATCATACCGCCCTTAACCGCGGCCTACACATCATACCGCACCATTATGAACACCACCCCATATTGTTTTTTATACTTGATAATTATTATTATTTTGTTGAATTCATAGATTGGTCTTAATTGTAATATAATTGAAAATAAAACTTTAATGAATTTACTTTGAAATTTTGGTGAATAATTTTATATTTAAATATGAACAAAAATAGAACTATTAAATTAACTTTTGAATTGTATTTTTTCTTTGTTAAATTATAGGTAAAAGATAAGGTGTACTACTTTAATACATAAGAGTTGGTGTGGCTTGGTAGATTTAGCTTTGTTTGTTATGTTAATAGTCTTGGGTTTTATCCTTTATGGTGGCATTTTTAACCTATTTTATACAATCATTGTCTTGGTTCTCAAAGACAACACATAAGCAAACTCGTAATATACTAGATGTTGCGCTTGAATACATGAGTGTTGGTGTGGCTTGGTGGGTTTAGCTTAGTTTATTATGTTAAAGGTCTTAGGTTCTATTCTTCTTGGGGGTAATTCTTCAACTATTTTTTAAAATTATTATTGTCTTGGTTTTCACAAACAACACAGAAGCAACCCAGTTATATACGAGATGTTGTACCTTTAAACATAAGAGTTTGTGTTGTTTAGTTGGTTAAATTGCTTATTTGTTAAGTTTGAGGTCATAGGTTCAACTCTTGTTGTTGCATCTTTGCTTATTTGTCTGTGTTTTTAAAACTGTTCTCTTTGTAGTGTTGTGTATTCAAATACGCTTAAAGACAATATACCAAAGACAACGGTTAAATAAAACCGTTGTCTTAAACAAATAAAGAACGCGCAACGACAACGGTTATATAAAACCGTTGTCGTTTTAGTGTTGTGTATTCGAGTACGCTTAACGACAACACACCAACGACAACGGTTAAATAAAACCGTTGTCCTTTTTTTTTAAAAAAAAAGACCGCACAAAGACAACGGTTTTAAACAACTGTTGTCTTTCTAGTGTTGTGTATTCCAGTGCGCTTAAAGACAACACACCAATGACAACAGTTAAAAAAAAACCGTTGTCTTATTTAAAAAAAAACGCACATAGACAACAGTTTTAAAAAACTGTTGTCGTTGTGGTGTTGTCTTTTCACAAAATGCACAGAGACAACACACTTATTACAACGGTTAAGTAAAAACCGTTGTCTTTGACAAAAGTGTTGCATCAAAGACAACGGTTTTGGATCAAACTGTTGTCTTTTATACAAAAGACAACACTTTTCTTAAAAACTGTTATCTTTCTAGTGTTGTCTATGTGCATTTTTCTTGTAGTGTATTGACTTAAGTTAGGTCAATATAAGTTATAATTATAGTAGTATCATGATGAGCCATGATAATGAAAATCGAAATATACAACTTTATCATATTTTGATTACATGAATTGATCATCCGTTTTTCTAGTCATATAGATGGCTTTTTTTTTTTTTTTTTTTTTTTTTTTTTTTTGTATCCAGGGTTTGCAGAGTGACTAATCCTCTCGTTAAATTGTAGACATCTCTTTTGGCTGGAACAATTGGCCTAGAGATTTAAGGCTGCTCCATACCCAAAATCAATAATCAAACCTTTGACTTTTGGTTAAGGATGAATGAGTCCTTCCATTTAACCACACCCCAGTTTATCTTCTCCCAACACCCCAGTTTATCATATACATGGCTAGTTGTTCCTTAACGAATTTGAATAAAACGTGCGTCAATTCCTTAATTTCTGATCAATTTTTTTATTCATTAATTAAGGTCATCATTGTATCTTGCACTATATTTGAAATATTAAAAATCAAGAATATAATTGCATGACGGCAATTTACAATCATTGTGCAATATTGGCTATGTAATATACTTGTATAAAAGATAATTTTCAATCATTGTACAATATTACCTATGTGAAACGTTACGAAATTTACACACACACACACACACACACATATATATATATATATATATATATATATATCATAAATGTGCATTACGACTTATGTAATGATTGGTTAGACTCACTCGCTCACACATATATATGGGAGTTAGTTGGGAAATGAATTTTGTCACTTTTGTAACTTATTATTGTAGTATTGTAATTAAAATTGTTATTATTATTTTTAACATAATTGCATATATTCAGATATATGGATTATATTATACTCACCATATGTTTTACTGGAAATTAAACTGGGACTTGGGGAATGTGGTTGAAGATTGTACTGGAAACTGGGACTTGGGAGTGCCTGCATGGGGACCAGTGGAAGTCACAAATTAAATTAGCTTAGACTTGGATAGGAGCTAGGAAAAAAGAAATGAATTATTCTTTTCATTGAATGAATTTTTGTTTAATTTTATAATTTTAATGAGGTGGGGCTATGAATTGACAACGTAGTATAAATTGATGCAATGATTTCTTGATTAAGTGGCTAAGAGTGTAGTTGTTTTCTAAGTTGTAATGAACATTAATTAAAGAAAAAGGTTTTTAGAAAAATCTCGGTTTGAGATTTTGAATAAAGTATGAAGTGTTGGGACTTGGGAGATTTTTGTTTTTTGTTTTTTGTTTTTGTTTTTTTTTTCAAATATAGTTTAATAGTATGGTAGGTCAGCTTTGAATTAGTTGAGATTTAATGAAGTACTGTAAAGTTAGAGTACTTTTATAATTAAAAAAAAAAAAACACAAACCGTATTAAAGTTTCATTACTTTCATATAATATAGGGTATATATGGGTTTGTATAATATCTAGTCTTATATTTTAATAATGTTATTTAAATTATATTTATTTTGTTACATAAACTTTAATTTTAATAGTTTTTTATCTGCATATTAGTACATTGATGTTCTTTAATTTAAATAGGCATGTAAAGTTATTATTGTTGGTCTCGCCCAAGTAAAAATTTACTGGGTTGAAGACTTATTAAAACTTCTAACTTAGGGGGTATGGCAAATAGTTGGTAGTAGATTGAGTTAGGTGATAGTATTAGTTGGTTGTAGAAAGATATTTGGTAAATTAGCTGTTAGTTGATAGTTTATTACATGCAAATGACATTTAGTGGTATAATTTATTTCTCAAAAAGCTAACCGAAAAAGTTGTTTTGAGTAGTTTTTTGAATTTTAGAGTTTTGGAGCAATTAGTTATTACAAAATGTTGATTAACCAAACACTCATATTGGTTGTTTAACCAAGTCAAATAACTAATAGTGGAAAAACTAAACAAGCCAAAATTGACTAATAATAAGCTAACTATATTACCAAACAAGACCTTAATAAAAAATTTTCAAAGTAATTGTAGTGGAAGTCTTAAACTTGCCAAAGTTTGTATGTAGCTTGTTTTGTACGTTGCTTTGTAATGTGTACGAAAATGTATGAAGTTTGGACTGATATGCAAGTAAATAAAGAGAGATTAAATAGATGTTGATGAATACATTGAAAATGGCCCAATAATAATAGAGGTCTGTGGTCTGGGAATGTATAATCCAAGTAGCCCAAGAAGAGTTTCAAGCTCGTAACCTGCCTCTGGGCTCAAAATGATGGGTTTTGACTTAGTCTTGTGGCCCATCGTATGGGTTTGACTTAGTCTCGTGGCCCACCACGAATTTAGCACTATACTAATTGGTTGAAATTTCCTTTGTATAAATAACTTATATTTAAGTTAGACAAGACATGTTCAATTATGCTATTATAATCCACTTGTAATATCCTACATCAATAGAAGTAAATATTACTACAATTATATTGTTTTTCTATTTTACTACTTTTATATTATATGCGAGATTATTGACCTGTATAATTACATATCCCGGGGTCAATTTTCTTCATCAAATGTTTTTATAGTGGTTTGAAAAATCCTTATTCTACCCTCCTCATTTTAACATTGGAGGATTTCACTAGTACATTACGAATACAAGTGAAATATAGTGGTTCACACAAGTTGGAATTGCAAACAAAGCCAACTATGTTACATGATAGCTAACTCCTTTGACAGTCCTTTGAAGGATTTTTATAAAGTTACCCACTCAAGAGTCATTTACCAAGTTGTCTTAGTGAATATATATCTTCAACCTTCTAACCATAGTCCACAAAGAGAAAGGTTTTTGTCTTAAAAGGTAATTGGACATAATCTAGATGATTCAAGTTTAGAATGCTTGGATGAAAGCTATGTACTCGTGTATCAACTTCTCCTTTGTTCACACTCTTTCTACTTCTTTTATAAACTTTAGGAGAGTTGTACTCTATTTATAGAGCGTGAAGTGTCAAAATTCAAATATGCTTTGGAAGTATTCGTTCACGTTCTCTGTGATGGTATATGTCCAAATGCTGCTATGTCCTCTTTTACGTTGCATTTGTTTACCATTAGGTATTAACCAATACCTTTTTGGTATAAAGAATTATTGTATCCAAAATTTTTACAGCTTTTTAGAACTTATCTTAATGTCATGAGTCTTGAGCAATGTATCTAACAACTCTTTTTCCACAAAGCCATTCTTTATGCCTTGTACTTAATTTTGCTGATTGTATAGTACTTTAATTGGTAGATATTATATTGGGTTTGATGTACTGAGAATATATGTCAAGCCCTAACTTGGATAGTTATGCTAATTTCAATCATGAGATGTCTACTAGAAGGCTTCAACACATGAATTAAATGTTTGCCCAATTGTCATTGACTAGTAATTCTGTTGAGCGGAGTTGATAGATGTGTTACATTGTTGAATAGAGACTACTTGGATATGTTGGAAGGGGTTTCTGTTTAAAATTTCTACTGAATGATCTATCAAGTTCTACTGGAATAAATTCTAATGTTATTGCATGATTTGCTTGATGACTTTTTTCGAAGTATAGATCAGTCACATCAAGATCAACTGCATATGGGATCTTCACACGATCTATTGGATAGAACATTTAAACAAGTAAATAAGTTGCTTGATAACTTTTTCCATTGAAGTATAGATCTATCGCATCAAGATTAACTACATATGAAATCTCCATACACGGTATATACGTTTAATCAAGTAAACTAAGTCTTATTTTAACCTTTACAGATTATCCTATAAAATAGGAATTACAAACAATTTTTGAGATTTCTAAATTACTTTAACTTTACACGTAATTAACATCATCAAAATATAAATTAATAAACTTTATCCTAACAATGGTTAATTGAATTGTCAAGAGGTTACACACGAGTGATGCTATATTTCCATTTTGATTTCTACTCATAATATTCACATCCTTAATTAGTAAGTTGATTTTTTTTTTTTTTTTTTTAACTTGGGGTGAGATTGACTAATAATTCATATATGGCAGTGAATATGGCAATAAATAAAAAGAGTTGTATTATCATATTAGAAGGTGAATATTGGTGAATATTGGGGGTAAAATTTAGATGAGAAAAATAGTATTATTAATTACAGATATCTATTTATTCCATATTCTCTAAGGCGTTGAATGCTACTGACTCTATTGCAGCCAATGCCTTTACTAGGACTAGATCTTATGACCTCTCACATGAAAAATGTCTCTATATGCTGTCTGAGCACAAGGTACTTGGCAATTATATATATATATATATATATTATTTAAAGTACATATACACATCATAGCGAGGGGGAAAAAGCGCTAGCATGGTCCGTATGGATTGGTTAAAGAAACATGGATTTTCGTGTAGATAACGTGGCTGGTATTTGATGGCGTGGGATGTCTGGTGACGTGGACGCCTTTTTCTTCGTTGTACAAATAATTTCGTTTGTTTATATTGATGGATACACAAATTGGCTACCTTCCTTTTTTCCAGGTTATGTAGTTTAGTCATGCTTTCATAGAATATTATTAGATTATAAACAGAATAAAAGATACTATTCACTTAATGAAATTTTAATTTGTATTGAGATAAGAATAGAATTGTAATTTGCCAATGGTTCATATTAGAATATGCTTATGAGTTGAACGAATAAACACATATACAATTTAATTTGTTCATTGAAGAAAGATTATTAACTGCACCATCTAGTCTGTAAAGTATGATTCTCGTACTAAAATTTTTAACCCTCATAATACCGACTTGATGTTTACTAGAGCTCTAGTGTTGTTTACCCTCATAATACCAAAGCTACTACACTTCCTCCATTGAAGCTCGAACTTACCACCACCCACATAGGAGAACAATTTGATACCATTAGACCACAAGATTCTTGATAAAAAAATAGAAATTTTCACTATAAATTAAAACTACATTATATTTATTGCTTATTTTTCATTTTACTCTCATTCGCTATTAACCTCAAAATATACACTTCATCGGAAAATTATTCAAATTGATAATAATTATGAATATATAGTTCAAAAATTATGAACATATAGTTTTATAATTATGAACATAGAGTTGTGAACATAATTATGAACATATAGTTCTGTAATTATAAATATAGAGATTCAATAATTGTGAATATGAAGTTCAAAAAATATGAATATATAGCTTTATAATTATGAACATATAATTCAGTAATTATGAACATAGAATTATGTAATTGTGAATATAGAGTTCAATGATTATGAATATAAATTCAAAAATTATGAATATATAACTTTATAATTATGAACATACAGTTCAATAGTATAATGAACATAGAACCGTATCCACCTTGCAAGGTGGATACGGTTCCACAGCATAACGATTGCACTTCATCCCACTCTAATATAATACACATAGTCAAAGACTCAAAGTTCACCAAGTACAGGTTTTGAATTGGGTAGTGTTATTGGGTTGGAGTGTAGACTCTAGAGTTGGTTAGGTTTGGTGAAAGATGCACGGGAAGTTTACCACGTAGAAGTTAGTCGAATTGCATGATAAGAACCTTAACATTTGATTTTTTATGGGGATCCACGCAGGAGAATAAAAAAAAACAAAAGATAAAAGCTTTAATTTTTCAGGACCAGTGTTTAGCGAGCGCATGTAGTGCACACACTCGTTAGGCATTGCTAGTGTGTGCAATACTTGTTGGGAGTTGGTAGTGCAAAACACGCACCAGCTCTGTTTTTTTTTTTTTTTTTTTTTTTTTTTTTTTTTTGTGGGCCTCGCAAAAAAAAAAAAAAAAAAAAGAAAGAAAATCAACACAACATAAATACAAAAAAACACTACCACTCCGCTCATCTCTAGCTCTCATCCATGTAGACTTTTGGTTAGGCAAGAAAAAAAAATGTGTATAAAGATTTAGTAGTCCCGTCTTCCAGTCTCATTATTCTCATTGTCTCTTTATAGTACTAGGTAACGGGGTGCTTGAGCCCATCGACGGAACTCATAAGTCCGTTGCTTAATAATCTAGTACCATGAAGGTAATTAACAACGAGACATGTAATTACTGATTAGTGTTCACAGGCTCCCTAAATGCATTGAACTACTTTTACTTAAATTGAGAAAGTTAAGGACATCGACCTACTTTTCCTTTTGTCAAGTTGGAGAGAGTGTCCGTATATTGTCACAAATCAAAATGGGAGTTCTCTAGCCTAATTTTTTAGTCAATAAAGCCAATAGAAAATTTGAATCTAATTATTGTGAAAAGAATGTTGGTCAAAAACGAGAAGAGCATTTTTTGGACAATTAAATGGAAAATAATATATTTTGGTAGACTCCTAGTCTCCTACAAACTTTGTTTATAAGCTCACGGCATGCATGAATGATTAGGTTTGATTTGAATCACAATTCAATCAAATCGTGTGTAACAACCACACATTTGTATCAAATTTATTTATCCTTAATTTGTTGTACTAAGAGTCTCCTATGATTTGTTTGTAATAATATAATTGTATCATATATTTTACCAAACTCTTACTTACCAAGTTTATACAGCTACGTACAAAAACATATTGAAATTAAGACATTATAAATATTGTCTTCTTCTTAACAGATATTTACAAGAAGTTATGATAAGGATCAAAAGTGACGAAAACAGAAAAATAGAAAAACTTCTATTAATTTTTTTTATACTCAATGAATAAAATTAAAGTAGCAAAGTCACTAAAGACAAAATTAGTTCTAATTTTAACTACTATATCATTAGATTATCACTTAGTATCTTATAAATTAAAATGTAATCTTATATTTCCTTTAAGAAAAATAATGATATTCAAATCAACCACTTCTGGCGAATCTTGGTCTGTCCGTGAATATAGCTTGGTCTACGCCTAACCTAAAATATTGAACCTGTTAATTATAGTCATAAAATACACAAAAATATATACTTACACATTATTATGTACATAACGTGTAGAATCTTACTCGACCGACATTTGAAAAAGTTGTTTTCTTCTATGCCCCAAATCAGCATTAATAAGATGCTGATGGGTCTTCACTTGCCGGACAGAAAAATATTACGAATCCCAGAAAGTCATTCGATTGAAAGGACAACCTACATTCTCCAATTACCACTGTTCTTTAATAGTTTCTTCATAATTACATATTATATCATTTTTTAATAAAGTCACTAGTATTCAAAAAAAAAAAAAGTGTCTGGCGTAATGAATTTTAGCACTAAATGAATAATTGTGGATAAGAATTGGTATTAAAATAATAGTCGTGAATAAAAATTAGTGAGAATTAAACATGTGGATCAAAACTATCATTTTGCTATACTTGTGAGACTAAAATTGGTATTTGCTAATATAATTAATTTAGGGGGGTGTATTCAATCATGACTTTCATAGAGTTTTAATGACTTTTATGAACTTTAAAAGTTTGGAGGTATTCAATTCAAACTTTTAGAGAGTCTTTAAAAGTCAGGCGGTATTCAATCAAGATTTTTAAAGAGTCTTTAAAAGTCGTGTGGTATTCAATTAAGACTTTTAAAGAGTCTTTAAAAGTCATGTGGTATTCAAAAAGTTATGAACTTTTGTAGACTTTTTAATTTTAAGACTTTTGTAGACTTTTGTAGACTTTTCCTTCTCAAATATAAATAGTTGAAATCCGACCATCAACCCCAAGATTTCAAATTTTCTTTCTAATAACTTTGAATGTTTTCCCTCTCTATTTAAACTCTATTTTTTCTCCCTATTTAAACTCTATAAACCTATCTAAATTCAATAAAATTATTTTTTTCTTCATTATCCTATATTTTTCTCATACCTAAACTCTACCAATTTTTCTTTCTCATAAACTTTAGAATCTTCATCTAAAAATTCGAAACAATATTATTTTTACTTCATTATTGCTTGTTTATATTGGTTTTTAATTTTTTTTTTCTATGAATTTTTTATCCCTAACTTTCTCTAATTCTCCCTAAATACATGAACAAAGCAAATTTTTCATCGTCAAATTTTAGTATATGTTTCATAATATTCATATAAATACTTATATATTTTGATTTTTATTATTTTTATGTTTATATTCATAATATATATTTTTCCTTTTTTTTTTAACAACAGGTTACTACGAATAGCGAATTACTGTTCGTAACAACAATTTAGAGTTGCAAACATAGCACCTTGTTGTTGTTTGCAGTCTCAAATTGCTATTGCAAATAATAGTTCTTTGCGTGATGCCTAGCAATATATCAAGGATAATTATATATATATTATTAATATTGAATTTTTATTTTTTTTATTTTATTTTATGCAACTTGTAATTATATTTTTAAATATTTTATTTGATCAAGTCTTTTATTATAAATTTTATTGTTTAATATTGTTATAAATTTCTAATGAAATAGTTTTTTTTTTTTGTTGATGTTTATTAATAATATATATAAGTAATTAGCATATAAGTCTCAGCATACTATGGATAAAAATAATAATGTTGAGAATGTTGATGTGGGTGAAGAACTATATAACAAGAAGAATTTTATGATATATTATAAATGTTTTGTAAGAAAATTGTAAATGATAAGAATTAAAATCATTAAAAGTTTGTAATGATGTATTCAATTTAGAATTTCAATGACTTTTGTAGACTTTTTAAAATAAAAAGTTGATAAAAGTCTATGAATGTTTTTTATATAGACTTTTATAGAGTCTTATAAAGTTTTAAAAAGTTTTGAACGACTCTATGAAAGTCAATCAAAGTTTATTAAAATCTATCATTTTAAAAGTCTTTAAAACTCTACAAAAGTCATGATTGAATACACCCCCTTAGAGTGAAGAAAAGTAGAGGGAGATATTCTGATCTCTCCATGGACTATTAGTTTAATAGATAAATCAGAGATCGAGAACATTTTATTCACTAGTAATGTTCAGAACTTCTCTATCTCTTGATCTGCCATAACCACAAGTACGTAAAATTCTTATATTGTTCTTCTTATTATTCCTGCATGTAACCTTTTCTGCTTTGACCTTAATTGATTTTTATTTATTTATTTATTTTTGTATGAGTTTATTGTTACGTTGTTGATAAGCTTTGTAGGGTTTTAACTAGAGAATGAAAGGATGGAAGTGAAAGGAGAGGTGATGAAAATTTGCTATTTCGACAAAAAGATATCAGTAGATTGTTGTTGGTACTTGCAAATTTGCTTTATTTATTATTTATTATTTATTTTAATTTTAATTTTTTTTTTTTAACTCTTCGTAAGAGTTGTGGCTTTGCATCTTTAGCCTTCCATGGACATTAATTTAGACGACCACAATGATTAGACATAAAAGGTTGCAAGTTGTTAGTGTTTTATTTATTCAATATTCTCATCTTTGACTTTGGCCTACATAGACGACCACAATGATTAGACATAAAAGGTTGCAAGTTGTTAGTGTTTTATTTATTCAATATTCTCATCTTTGACTTTGGCCTACATAGCTTATATTTTTAATCAAGTCAAACAATTAATAATGATCAAATAAGACAAAATTGGCTCATAGATTAACTATTTTACCAAACAGGACTTATATATTTTCTGATTTCTATTGTTGTTGCTACCATGTTAATTGTGATGTACAAAACGTTGCCAAACTTGACAAAAATTGAGCCCCTTAATATACTCAACTATCGTCACTGTTCTCAAAATTTTCATAGACTACTCATAAAGAACCTAATATCCAATAAAGTTATAACACATCAAACACATCAAATACTCAATACAATTTCCATTACAAAATATAATGGAAGGAGTATTTCTTATATTTTTGTGGAGAGATGAATTGCTATAATGGATGAATTTAATTTTCTTTGATACGAGTTATATTGCAAATTTTGTCACATACTCATTTATTATATATTGTAACATGTTTACTTGAACAATAAAATTATTTTCTATTTCAATAATTTAAAAAGAAGAAATTAAAGAAAAAAGAAAAGCAGTTGTGAACCCAAGTAGCTACTCTTGGTGTCAGTGTACCTTGTATTATTCCACTATGGAAAAAGGAAAAGGATGAAAAGATTGAAAACGAGGCACTACTTAGCTTGCGTGATTTTACACTTTCACTACCACCATTCTTTTGCTCCACTACTTAATCACACTTGCCCAAAAAATGAATCTTTCTAATTCCAATTGCAAATCCTTATTATCTCTTTCTCTTATTAAACATGTCAATAATATATATATATTCACAATCACATGAACCGTTTGCACTCCTTAACATTAAAGTAGTCAGTAGATAATTTCTCCAAAACAGACCAAATGGTATATGGAATGGTGGATAAAAAACAACCCCTTTTTAAGATTTGTCAGTTTATGAAAAAATTTGGTATATAACGTTACAGTAAAACAATAAAATATCAACAAATTTAGTAACAGATTAAATATTTACAACTTAAAAACCTACATATTTCTGTAATTTACCTATAAATTTTTTTTGTTAGTAAATATGATTTTTCTTGTATTGGAAATATCCAGTACAAAAGAGTATTTTGTGCCAAAATGGAAAATTTACACTATGTGAAACACTTGCATTTTTAGGTTATTTTCAAATTGAGTTGACTTTTAACGAAAAACGAAATTGAGTTGATTTTTAAAGTCAAAGGATCAAATTAGGTCATTTTCAAAGTTAAGAACTAAATTAAGATACTTAATAATTGATGGACTAAATTGGGTATTAACTCTAAATTCAAGCTCAGATCACTTAGAGCTAACTCTAAATGGGTTTTAAAATTGTTTTAAAAGAAATATATTCAACTTCCCTTCTAGAGTTTTTGCTTGTCAGGGACTAACATGCATGAAGCTAGGGTTTAAATAACCCTTAAATTTTGGAGAGAAATTCGCACCAAGAAACTTGGAGTTGGGTCTCAAGCATAGCAAGGGAAGGAAGATAGCAATAAGTGCTTCAAGCTAAGGATGATCAATCACTAAGTTTCTATTATTTTTTCCTCTCTTTCTTTGTTGTTGTTGTAATTAAGATGTTAATTTACTCAAAACCTTCATGATTTCTTTTGTCATCACGAGTGACTAATTTTCTTTAAGGGTTTGAACTCTTGTGAAGTTTATTCATATAGCTTAGGTTATTCTTAAGTTATTGAGTTTATAATATTTCTATTTCTTTAAGTGTTTTATTTGTGTTGTTTAATTACTAATTGCATAGAAGCCTGATCAAGTTGTATGTGATTCTTGTTTGTTAATTACGCACGAGAGTCTCGTTGACGTAAGCATCACAAATACACTAGAAGATGTCACACAAGAGGGTGATTTTCTATGGAACTTTATATTACTTATACTTAATTGGTTGAATTTTGTGGGTTGCGAGAGATTGGAATTTGCACAATTTAATCACATGCTTATATACGATGGTGACAATTTCATCAAATAGTAATTTCTCACACTATGGAACTAGAATACTATAAAATTTATCTTTAATTTAGTCACAAAATAATCCTCTCATTAGATTCAATCCCTACTTTTTCCAATATTGTTTCTTATCATTTATTTGTTTTTAGTATCCAATCATCGAGATGTGACACTTACTGGTATGTAAATTCTAGTAATTTGTAGGTTCACAACATTACAAAGGACTTTAGCTTGTGATTTGTGAAGTATTATCAATTTGGTTGGCAAATCAAATCCAAAATACTTTAGCGTCGGCGTTGAAAATTCTCTTCCTGCAAATCATTTGCATAAAACCAATAAATTAATAGCAAATGTTCATCAAGAAGCTAACACATAACTGTCCATTCTTGTACCTAAAATATCAATTAGTTTTGGCATTTCATGATTGTGTGATACCAAATTATCACATTTCATATATAAAGTGACAAGTTTTGCTCTTGTCGATACACATTGCATGTTTTCAAGATCATTTCATACTTTGTATTAGTCTAATTGTTTGGTATTTCTTTATACTTTTTATGGTGAGTTTTGGAGCATTATTGTGTAGATCATGGTCCACATATCTATGTGGACCATAAATAAAAAATAAGAAAAGGTACAAATAGACCGTTGAACTATTTGTAAGATAGCAATTAAGCTAATGAACTCGAATAAGCTCCAAATTCACCCATGAATTTGAAAAAAAAAAAAGAGCAATTAGCATTTTTAGCAGGTTGACAACAGATTTGCGCTGATTGGGTTGCCATACGTATATTTTATTTTTATTATTATCCTACTAAGCATTTGACCATCTACCTGGATGCCATGTTTTCCTGATTTTATTTCCTGACGCGTCGGTTAAACTATATTTAAAAATAATACAGTATTTTTTTGTTTCAAAAATAATAATATTTAAAAATGTACCTTATATTCAGAACAAATATATTATTTGAATACTAAAAGTACATTATTTTATATAATGTACATTCAGTACACAAATAATGTACTTTTAATATATTAAAAATGTACTTTTTATGGTCCATATAGCACTGTATGAACCATGATCCACATAATAATTTACCGTGAATTTTCAACTCTGTATTGGTTTTGCATTTTATTATTGAACTAGTAATTTACTTGTCCAATACACGATTAAAAAAAAAAAAAAAAAAAACTAATGTGATTTTGAAACACGTAATTGTAATAATTTGCCCCTCATATTGTTCCCTTCCAATACTTCCCTCATGACATGGCAACATCTAATTGATAACTAAATTCTATTTTTAAATAGTGATATAGACCGTCAATTCATGTGCACCCAATGAAATGAAGCCACATCAAGAACGAAAATATTAGATGGACAGGGGGAAAAAGGCATTTTTCCTAAATCTTTATATTCATTTGCAATTAATTATAGAGCTAAGCAGTTTTCAAAAAAAATTATAGTGCTAAGCACATTGTGCTTAGATGGCATGTAGTGACCTCTCCTATATGGGGGTCATGAGATTGAGCCTCAATAGAGACGTTTTGACTCTTTGTGCTTAGGGCTTCATTAAGTTGAGAACTCTTTGTGCTTAAGGCTTCATTAAGTTGAGAAAGTATATTTGAATAGATACTACAATGTAATAGAGTCAGTAGCATCCAAAAAATTATAAAGAGTTCATTTTTTTTAAATCTCTCATCACGAATAATGAAATAGCTAGCTTGAAAATTTATTGTTTCCCTTTGTTCCTAAATGGTTGAATCCCCAACCTAGTAACTAAGTTGAACTAGACATTCACTTATTGTGCACAATTATGAGCCCCCCTCATTTGGAGAGGTTGCTCCCACAACTCAGTTGAACACAGAAGCCTTTTATGCCTTTACTTACTCCCCACAATTAGGAGCCCCTTCACTTGGAGAGGTTACTTCCACACTGTCATGAGTGAGACTCAATCTTGAGTCATTGTTCCCAAATTTCACCCATGTGACCAGCTGAGCTGTCCATGCAGACAAAAATTTATTGTTTCCCACCAACATGACATACTTTAAACAATTAAACTCTTGTGAAATGCAATTAAAAAACACACACACACACAATTGACAGACAGACTATTTAAAAAAAAAAAGTTTGTAACTTTAGAGGGAGATTTGTTAGGTACTTTGGATTAAGAATCATATCTTTTAAGTGGATGAACTCAATCTCGATGGTTACGATTCTCACGGGTCAAAATTGGATTTAACTGCTATTCTTATTAATTATTAAAAATAAGATTAAGCCATTAAGATTATCAAGTTTGTTATCTCATGTCACATGTTGATTAATCAAAACATTTATTTTTAGGTAGTAAACACATTAGAAAACAATTATTACCCTTTGGACCGAAGTTCAAAACGCACCGTTTTATTAAAACGTTTGCCAATTATCATTAGTCTCTTTCTTAAGATTTTATTTTATTTATTTATGTTAAACTCATTATTTTTTTTTTTTTTGCAAATAAAATTAATTTATAAAAATAATTATTAAAAAACTCTAATTGAAATTTTTGAATAGCACCAATATAAGTTTTTTTTTAAATAAATCTAATAACATACGGAGTATTTATTAAATCACTAGTACAGATCTATTATGCCATAATTGCAGGTCAATAAGTCACTAATACAATCCGGCAATTGAATCACTATTGAAGGTCTATCCACTCACTATTGGAAGTCTATTAAGTCACCACTACCCGGCACTACGAATTCATTAACTTACTATTACATATCCATCAAGACATTATTCTAATATGTTAATTAATTAAGTCTTTTTTGCAAGATCATTAAGTCACAATCTCAAGATATATACGTAGTACAACTGTGCAAGACTAATATGTGGTAAGCTCATAACCAGCCTTGACCTTATGAACTTGGGCTAGATCTTTCTTTAGAAGAATTATGATCATCAATAGTCACCTTTAGTGTTTATATAATTAACAATTTTTTTAGTTAGGATCGATTCGTTCCATTCTCGTCAAGATTATGTAATATTGGCCTATGATAGGCTAGTAACCTATCTTGACTTTGAAACTAGTGGTTTAACCCAAGTCAACCCTTAAGGGATGCTTAAATCTGTTTTTAGAACTATCCATAATCTACAATGTAATAATTATCAAACCAATAATCACCTTCATATAAAAAGCTGCAAGCTTTTCCATTTTTAGGTCGTTAGGCACTCTATCTAGCATAAAGAATTTGTTGCACCTCCTAATCCAACCCCTTGGATTAGACTCTTCAAAATCAAGAAAGTTTATCCTATGCTTTAATCCATAAAGGTATCCCATATACATGTGCAAGTTCTATTCCATGTCTAACATGCATGATTAAAAATAGGTTATATAACCTCTTCAGAATCACAGTGTGTAACGGACTTGACTGAAAAGGTGTTGACAATAATTGAAATGAACTCGTGACCTTCCAAGTATAAAAATTATACTCACTCACTTGATTATCCCTTCAAAGCTGCATCGAGTTAAAATTATGTTAATCTTGAAATCTCAAATTACCAAAGAACTTGTGTGACCTGTGATATCAAGAAATGTGACAAAAATTGCCTGCACGGGCTTAACTCATTGGTTCAGTAGGCAGTATTTAGGGAAGAGACGACAAATGTTCAAAATTCGATAGTGATAGTGTAGGATTATGCCCAAATTAAAGTAGACAAATCTCTTGGGAGAAAAATGCTTTGCCGGGTCGGATGTAGGGGGCTTGGAGTTTAGAAAAAATGTGACAAAAATTAAACTACAAAATCATTTTCAAGAATTTCACACTACTCCCAAGAAGATTACATTCCTAGAAATTAAACAATATGTGTCATATATTTATATATAACATTTCCTTAAATAATGTAAAACTAAATTTCTGTTCATCTAATGTGAACATAACATGGGGATATAGGCAGGAACGATGTGACCATAATTTGAAGTCCAATCTAAGGCAATATTTGTCAACTTATGCTTGTCTCTATCTTATGGAATCGCAAACATGCGATGCACTACCTTTCCAGCTTTCTTTTACGTAGTTAGGTTACATAAATCCTTCGCTAGCTGTAAATATACTATTCATGTAAATTTGCAACATGAATGAAACTTTTATTCTTCCTAATTCGATCAAAACAGTAAAAGGAAAAGGGAGACTTAAGATGCTGGAGCTTGTACCAACTGAAAAAGGGAAAAGGTCACAAACTATGGTCCAATTTTAGTGGATCCTAGTCCTTTTCTAAATGCCCAACTTTCTAAAGTTTGGCCCGGGAAGTGGAGTCTTTAGATCTTTTGATTTAAGATGTATTTACACTCATGGACACGGGACCACCTTGAAAGGTAGACCCAGATCAAAATACACAATTTATATACTGAATGTTCACAATTTAAATTGTGAACATTTTTGTATATAAAATTGTAAACATTCAATATGTAAACTGTAAATATTCAGTATTTAAAATTATAAACATTCAGTATATAAAATTGTAAACATTTAGTAGGTAAATTGTGAACATTCAATTCATAAATTGTGTATTTTTGGATCTGGGTCTACCTTGGAAGGTGGACCCGGGTCCACAGAATAATTTGCCATGTATTTAGAAGAAAGGTTGAAATTACGAATCTTTTGGATAAATTACTGTTAGAACAATTGAAGTGATTTTTAATTAACGTTTGGAAATCCGTTTGAGTTTTTAGTGTTTGGCTAGAGGGGGGAAATGAAAGTCAATGGAAAAAGGGATGTGATCAATGAAAAATAAAGAGGATTTTCTGGAAAATGACTTCCCTTTTTTTTTGGGAAAGTCATTTTCCGTTTGCAGAAGTGGAGCAGCCAATCGCCCGCCGCCGCCACCAGCAGCACTCCCCACCACCATCATTGTATATTTTAAATATTTAAAATTAAAAATAATTATGCTCATTTTCTAAAAAATGAACCAAACACACCAAGACAGTTTTCTGTAATGCAACCAACACTGGAAAGGAAAATGTTTTCTGGAAAATGACTCATTTTTCGGAAAATATTTTTCTGCTTTCCAAACACACCCTAAATGGAAAATTGCAGTTCGAGGTGACTTATTTAGCGTTTTTTTTTTTTTTTTTTTTTTTTTTTTTTTTTTTTACTTACTCAGGATTCTTTACCAGGTAGTATCTTAATCTAAGTCTCCACTATTGAGGTTGTAACCTATGATTCTTTACAAGGTAGTTGTAAACGCGAAAGATTTGAATGGTATATATATTCAAAATTCAAAGTGTCGGTTACAAGTAGTATGTATCAAACAAGAAGGGGTACAATCTCTATATAGGAGAAGTCCTATAATTCTCTACTAGAAGTATGCATATTGGAAGTGTGCCGAATTCGGAGTATGCCAAATTGGAAGTGTGCCGTGTTCAGAGTATGTTGAACTGGAAGTATGCCGAGTTCGAAGTATGCTGAACTGGAGAAGTGGAACCTTCCAAAAGCCTATTTGTGAACAAAGAAGATTGAATTATATTTAGAAATTCAAAATTCCGGTTACATGTCTAGTATAAATGCGGTGTGGGTACAAGTCTCTGGATGATCCTCTAAATCTTCAATTGAATGCCTTGAACACTCCACCAGAATAAGCTTCAAAACTTAGGATGTTTCTATGAATTTTTCCTAGGATGAATACATAGAAATGAAATGTCCTATTTAGAGTGGTAGGATATAAGGGTTTTGATAGGCTCAAACTCTTTTGATATTATCTAATTAACAAATTAGAATAATATCAATATTATCCAAAATATATATCAAATATATTCAAATATTGATAAAAATTAATTATATTTATCAAATTTTCAATCTCAGCAATAGTATCTCAATCTAAGCCTCCACTTAATATTTGGTATTTTGGACATACTAGTTAGTTGGCAGTCATCTTTAAGATTAATATTGGTATTTTGGACAAATCTAACAACACTAATATACAAAGGATAAAATTGTATTTTAAATCTAGTTTTCTAGCTTCCATATGTGTGAAGTTGTACAATGGAAAAAATTTATTTTCACAATCGATTATGAAATGGGAAGTACAATCACAATCCCTATCAATTAAGATTGTGCTGAACTGCAAAAATGACAATCTCAAATTCAAGTTACAAGCAATATAATAATGAAGAAAATGGTACTGAAAATCCAATTTTTCTCTATCTATATTGTGTTTTTTTCTTAACCAAAAGTTCTTTAATTTTTTTTCTTTGATTAAATTATGAATTACTTATATTTATATTTGATATAACTTAGTAAAAAATGCACAACATATTTTAATGCGAAATATAATCTCTATTTATAATTGTCTGTTGTATTTACATGCTTTCACACATTCTGTGCGTTGCTCATGCAGACACAGTCCCCACAAGAAAGCAAATGAAACTTCCAGAGGGACAACAAGGGATGCACCCAACAGTGTCATTCTTTGGATTTGCAAAGATGGCCATTATATATATTATATTAAAACTACTTGGGCTAACATTCATGTACTACGTACGATCGACTTTGGTTATTCTGGGAGACATGTCTACCTAATGCCTATAGCCATTGATATGATTGTGTATGGTTTTGGAAGGAAACCATCGACATGGTTCAATTCTGACACTATGTTCAATTCCATCTTTGAGGATAAGATTTCGAGATCATTAATAAATCTACAGCAATCCAACTCACATGTAGTATGGCCTTCTTCCTCTTGTTTGTTGGCTGAGAATTTATTCCCATTTTCCAAATGTTGAGTTGTAAGGGTGTTGGGACGGATCAGAGAGCCGAATCCAGCATCCTGCTAACAGAACGTGACGTTGGCTGTTACGCAAGTATAAGAAAATAAAGTTACGTCTTTGTTACTAGTTCGTTCTAGCTTTTAACGGAGTAGTAAGTAGTGTTTAATCTTGATCATTATTGGTATCAGAGCATATCATATATTAACAAGTAATTGAAACTTTTGATATAATGATAAATGTTTGATCTGACGATACGGGGACTCTCATGCCTTTCACTGGAAATGAATTCTTAGCGCTCAACATGTTCTAGAAACTGAATCTCGAGTTGGGGGAATTGTCATGTCGTGTTTGATTCTGCTCCAGCATTTCTTTTGCTAAACAATTTTTTTAATAATATATTTTGCTAAGTGTTTGATGAAACTGTTTGTTGTTTCATATATAGTTTTTTCTGAAACATTATGGTCTTTAGCTACTCCACATTATTATTCAATTCCTTCACTTACAAGTAGCAGAGTTCTCAAATAATTGAAGGTCTAAAGTTTGTATTGTTAGCAAATAATTCATGTAGACACATAATTACGTGTGCCAAGGCCAGCCAATTAATCGTATTAATCTCTAGCCATAACTTCCTGATGATGAAGGAGAGGCTTTTCAGACTACTATTGTAAATCAGTAAGCGCCACAATTTTATATGCCAGGATGCTGAACTCTGCTCAACTCTCCAAATCCCAGCTCAACAATCGCTCTCCCAGCACCTATCAATGCAACCTCAACTGCACAGCATGTTATGCCAAAAGTTATACCTAGTAGCAAAAATACAACTTTATTTCCTTAGCATCTGCCAGTCTAAACTAGGATCAACCACTTACTACTACGCCAAAAGTTATAGTTAGTAGTGAAGACACAACTTTATATCTATATATTACGTAGTAATTAGCTAGCGCCACAGTTCGATAGTAAGATGCTGAAATTGAACTCATCTCTTCGAGTCACAGTCCAATTAATATACATTCTACAAATTGTTGTGGAAACGATGTAAGTTTAATTGGTATCAATTTGAATTGCTGCTAGTTTGGCCACTTATTGCAATTGGGCAAGCAGTGTGGCAATGTAGTATTTCCATCAACACTGCTAACTCTTCACATCAGAATGTTTAGTTTCCTCAGTTAGTTTTCGAGTGTATTAACGTTAAAGTTGAATGTGGAATACTATAAAGCAACGCAATCAATTTACAGATGATTTCTACTACATGTACTCCCAAATTTTACTCCCTCAAATTTACCCTATGATGTGGCGGACTCTAATAAGTTATTTTCTTCATGTGGGCCCCTGTGAAAGTGTCTACATCAATATTTTAAGTATGAGAGTATAGAATAGGAGTACATGTAGTATTTTTCTTTACAGATAGATGGGTTTCCTTAAGCTGAATTGGATTTTCTTTTGCTTTTAAGACATTGATAGTTTTAGGGTACTGTTGAAATCCAATCATTGTTCCATGCACCATGATCCATACATTTGTGTGAATTATAAATAAAAAATACATTATTTGTATAAATACTTTTTTTTATATATTATCAAATAATGTACATTCAATACTCAAATAATGTACTTTTTAACATATTGAAAATGTATATTACATTATATTTATGGTCCACACAATAATTTGCAATTGAAATCAGATTTGGCTGTCGTGTGTTGGGTGTGTAAGTGTGTTCCATGACTTCTCTAATATTATTGATGTTAAATGGGTCACAATGAGCAGCGCGTTATAGTTCCCATCTTGGTACTTTTATTGAATTATTAGTTTTGATTGTTAATTGCATTATTTAATCTATTTTAATAACATTTGTTTAATTTGTTGTTGCAAGTAACAAAATTTAAAATTAAATAGTTAATTAATTACATGGTGAGTTATTATGGTATCGATATAAAAATAGGAAAAAAGTTATATACTTTTTATCCTCCAGTTATTCGTAATTAGTTATCTTTTTGGTCCTCCATTATTAAAAGTTGTTACAAAATATATCATCAACTTTATAAGATAATAGTGATTTTGCTTCCCCTAAGATAAAAACTTCCAGAGTCAATGATATATTTTGTAACTTTTAATAGTGATAAGCCAAAACGATTCGTCACGAATATTTTGATGGTCTAAAAGCCCTTCCTAATCAGTACTCTTAGATTTTCGTTCCAAGGAGGATCAAGGTCACTATAATCTTCCAGAGTATATATTTTGTAACTTTTAATAGTGATAAGTCAAAACGATCTGTCACGAATATTTTGATGATCTAAAAGCGCTTTCTTTTCTTAAATTATACATTTATCATGTAGTTGTATTGCATTACATGTAATTAGTAATCATATATTATAGTAGTAGTGTAGTACCAATTGAATTATTTAACCTAACCCACCATAGTGACTAGTGAGCCATGCATAATGAGCAAAAAGTAACAGCATATATATGGTGTGAACATTATATTGCATACTTATGTACAAAGGCAAATGCAACTTGTGACAGCTCAAAAGAGAAGCCAACCCATGAAGAATGAGCAAAGAAGATAGGACTGCATACAGGAGGTTTGGATATATTAGGATGTCCTACTATACATACTATACAATATTTATTTTATTATTATAATATAATAATGCAAACTATTATTTCTTCTAGCTAGCCTATAGTTTGTGTCTCAGACAAAAAGACTAAAGAATGTGTTCTCTTGCTCCTTTGCTTCTTCATGCAAATGTAATGTAGAGGAAAGAGCCCATGCCATCTTCCAAACATCTCCTACTTCAATTCAATTGTTTTTTGGCTGATCCTCTCCTCTCTCTTGCTTTCTTTAATTTGTCATCTTACCCTTGCAACCCTGGTCTATGTCGGTGTCCAATTGGCATACTATTAAAGTGCATCGAGTGACCTACCGATCTATTTAATATAAAAAATAATACACATGAAAAAGTTTAATATTTCTAAACTAATAAGAGTGATCAGAATAATTGCTTAAAATTGTGAGGTTTTTAATTTGTACAACAAGAAGAGAGAAGAAAAAAAAAAGGTGGAATTTAAAAGAAAATCTAATATTATTATATTCCCGATGGAACCTACATCAGTAGTTTTTTTTTTTTTTTTTTTTAAGGATTCACAAAAATTCACACTCCTACAAATTCATTTTTTTTTTCTCCTACTTTCTTTTAGCCCGGCCTCACCAAAAACTTTATTATGAATGCTCTAAGGTCTCTTGGATTTAAATATTATGATGAATAGGGGAATAGACACTAATACCGTTCCTCTTTATTAAGATTCAGTAATAACTCAATTTTGAATTAGTTGGGATCTAACTTGATTATTATTATCAGGACTATGTGGTCTAATGGTATCTGGGTTGGACTTCCATTTGGAAGATTATGATTCGAGCCTTAGTGGAGGCGTTATTGGTTCTTTGTGTTTCAGTAGGTTGAGAAAGTATATGAACAGATACTACAATGTAATAGAGCCAGTAATTTTCAAAAAAAAAAAACTTTATTATTATTATATTTTTTTTTGGGTTAAAATCTAACTTGATTAATAGATACTGACGATCACGACACCAAAAAGACACACTCGCTAGTATTATGTGGTTGAGTTATCATTCAATACCTTTATCTAAGGCGAAGTATGTAGTTCAATATAGTCAATTGTTATACCATGCGCTAGAGTCTACCTAGCTTGCATTGTGAATTCAGTTAATAAATTCCATGTCTATAAATAGATTGAAGGCACATAATATGTTAATTACGTGTCTGTATATGTGTTTGCAGTTAACCTATTATGTGTTTGTATTTCACATATTGTGTACCTTCAATTTATTTACAGACACACATGATTGAAAGAATCGCTCGGCACTCCTCGAGCGCCCAAGGGGTGCCTAGGCGCTCGTGTATTTTTTTTTTTAAATTTTAATTTTTTTTTTAAGACTTGATAATTATAAACTATTAATACTTTAATAGTTAATACTAAAATATTAAATATTAACCTAAAAACATCTAGGGCTTAAACAATTTAGAGTTATTTCGTTCAAAACGACGTTGTTTTGAATAAAATAACCCATTTAAAAATAAAAAAGGGAACAATAGCTAAACGATTGCCTAGGCGGCCCAGTCGACTGCCTAGACTACCTATTACGGTGATACGCTAGGCGGCCGGGCGGCACCTAACGCCTATTCATTGCTGCTTAGGTGTAATTTTTGTAAGTAGACACATAATATGTTAACTACAAACATATAATCTGAATGTCATTTTGAACCAGACCCACGATGTAAGATGGACACTAGTCCATGGTATAATTTGCTCTAGCAAAGTAGAAAATTAGAAATACGGACAGATTATTTTAGCTGAAAAATAAATAAATAAAACAGTCCGTTGAATTAATAAGATCCAAGTTTGAAGCCCAATTCTGTTGGGTCATTGAGTTTCAAAAATGTGTCAGGTATTGTTTTAGGCCCTTTGATTGTTTCCATACTTTGTGTTTGGGCAGTTTAGTTTCATATGTTTCATAAATAGAAAAATTGATGCTATTCACAAAGGGAGATTTAGTAGAGCCACCTAGAAATATTCTTGATATTTATTTTGGAGAATAAATTCATATTTATAATGTATTGTTTTCATAAAATAGGTATATAGGAATAGTTATGCTGTGCATCTGTATGCACCATGCATGGTGCATACAGATGCAAAAACGACGTCGTTTTATTAAAAACGCGCGTCTCCCCTTTAAAAAAAAAATTCAGGTTCGATTCCTAGTAACAACATTATTTTGTTCATTCATTATGGAATTTTAGTTCATGGATTATGGAATTATAGTTCATCGATTATGGAACTATAGTTCATCGATTCTGGAATTATAGTTCATCGATTCTGAAATTTTAGTTCATAGATTCTGGAATTTTAGTTCATTCATTCTGAAAATTTTAGTTCATAGATTAGATTATGGAATTATAGTTCATCAATTATGGAATTATAGTTCATCGATTATGGAATTATAGTTCATCGATTATGGAATTATAGTTTCGAACCTAATTTTTTTTTTTTAAAAGGAGACGCGCGTTTTATAAAAACGACGTCGTTTTTGCATCCGTATGCACCATGCTTGGTGCATACGGATGCACAGCATAATTTGCCGGTATATAGGTAGGCAAAAACTTGTGTAAGACTGTTTTGCGGATCATTGTCTGTGAGACGGGTTGGGTCAATATGAAAATGTAATATTTATACTGAAAAATATAATACTAATAAGGAATAAAATGTTTATTACTTATATGGGAAAATGTATTACTTTTGGAAAAAAAAATATAATACTTTTACATTGATTTAAAAGTATTACTCCGTACATTGTTTCTTAAGTATTACATTTTCTTTGACAACACGTTTGGTTCACGAAATGAATTTTGATGGAATATGAATGCTATTCCATAGGGAATAGAATATGTAAGGAATAAAACATGAATTATATTCTATTGTTTTGATCGCTGAATAGACTTTAGGAATTATATTCTAGTCTTTGGTTTAAAGAAATAGAAATGGAATAAGTTTTTTAAAAGACATAGATACCCTTATATAATAATAATAATAATAATAATAATAATAATAATAATAATAATAATAATAATAATGGACACGTGGACGACTATGATTTGTTCTCAACAAATCCTCACAGCCACTATCCAAATGGATTGCATATGCATTAGGTAAATTAAACCAACACAACATGATCTTTTACACTTTCTTTTATTTGTAGGGAGGAGAGGCAGCGACAGGATTTTACTCACAAGAAACTGTGAATGTGTAACAATAAATTAAATGTCACAAGGAATTACCGACTAATCTAACACAACATAGTAAGTAGTAAGTCATGATGAACGTGTAACAATAAACTAATTGTATGTATACTAAAAAAAGTTTACAATGAAGTGAGTTATAATATTTTGTACTTTATTATTTTACTTTATATTATTATTTGTAATTAAGTTGCATTCTCTCCTGTGTACTTTCAACAAAGCATAAGATATAATTTTTCAAAACAACTAATATTATAGCCTGCAACATTAAAAATTTTTTGTATGTATATACTAATATGTACGTGCAGAAGTAAAATTAAAACAACTTATTATGACACTATGAATTGGATATTTATATATTAGCGTGTCATAGTGTCATTACCATAATGCTCAGTTGCTCACCAGTATTATGGTCTAACGTGTATGTATCACTCCTATTTCTTCCTTAGTTGGGTTTTTGCACAATTTTTTAGATTGTCATGTAGGATAGATATAAAAATAGGAGAGGAAAAAAAAAACATTTTTGACATTTAAAGAAAAAAAAAAGAAAAAAAAGAAAAGAGGATTCAAGGGTTAAAAGAGCTGGCGGTCACTTTGACGCGCCCAGCTGACGATCGAGTGTGGAACACGCGCCAGCTGGGGTGCACAAGTCACTGTTTTTTTCTTCTCCCACAAAAACAAATTTTTACAGGAGAAAAGAGTTGTTAAAAACCAATTCTCGCATCAGTTAAAAAGCAAGTGCTCAAATTTTTACCATTCTAAAAACTAAGAAAAATGCATTGGTGTGCTTGCCCTAATATAGAAGAAAGATCCCATCGTACAAACATATCTTTTTTTTTTTTTTTTTTTTTTTTTTGGATCAAAAGGAAGGGGGACACCTGGGGTCGTCGTACAAACATATCTTAATTAGCCCTATTAGGGATTTTATGTTGGTTTTTGCAAAGAAAAAAAAAATTAATGAGTTGATTTTTTACAAATGGGAACTTGATTTTTCTCAGGCAAAAACATGATTTTTGTAAGAGAAACAAAAAGGGAGGGGAACACGTTTTGAGCGCACTGCGCGTCCTAGCGGACGCGTGTTTCCCACTCTGAAATAGTTCCGTCATGTTTTTTTTTTTTTTTTTTTTAACAATTTCTTAAATTTAATTTTATGGTTAAATTTTTAAAAATTTATGCAATATAAATGTAGTATATAATTTATATATCATATTATTTGAATTGAAATTTTATAATTATAAATTCATTTTAATTATGGTATGTTTAATTTAAATATAATAAAAATAATAATTGTAATTATAATTTTAATTTTATAATGATGATAAATAAAGAAATAATTAAAATATAATGGAGTAAATTGGTATGTCTACCAAAAATTGAGAAAACCCTATAATTAATAGGGGAATTTTTGAGATTGAATGAGATAGTGGATGATGAGGAGGATGTTGGGGCCCATAAAAAACTTGAAGAAAAAGCATCACTAAAGCATCCTCAATAGTTGAGATTTTCCCCTCAATTTTTTGTGGGCCCCCGCATCCACCTTATCATCCACTATATATCACACTCAATCACAAAAATATTTCTTCCCATTAAAGCATCCATAGCAATGCATTTTTGGAGGTTTTTGAAACAGTGCAAAAATAATGGGATGATTTTTTTTACTGATGTGGTATGTATTTTTTTGGTGAATTTTATCACTGTAAATGCTTGGTTTTTGAGCCGTAATTATGTCTCACCGGCCACCCGACAGGCAAGTGTAATGCACGCACCCACCAGCTGGCGACCACTTTCAGTTTGAAGGCTTTATGTTCTTTTTTTTTTCCCTTTAAAAAAAAAAAACATGCTGGCTGTTGCAGTTTGCAACGGCCAACTTCTTGTTTTGTTTTGTTTTTTTAATTAATTTAATTTTATTAAAATTTTTTGTTTTTATTTTTTTAATTTTTAATTTAAACATGTTATGTATGTTTATTTTAATTATTTTTATTAAAATTATAAATTAAAATTTGTAGCCAATTTTTTATTATTATTTTACAATTTCAATACGTGTGTTTATTTACATTTCCAGTATGTATGTTTTATTATTTTTATTACAATTATAAATTTATAAATCAAATAAATAATGAAATAATTAAAATATAGGATAGTGAAATGGCGAGTCCATAAAAATTGGGAAAAAAACCTCAAACTAATGCGGACAATAATTTTTGTGATTGAATGAGATAGTAGATGATGAGATGGATTTTGGGGCACACAAAAGAATGGGAGAAAAAACCACAACTGATATGAATGCTCTTAGTTTTAGTTTTTTTCTCAGTTTTTTGTAGGCCCAACATTTTACTCCACTATATTTTAATTATTTCTTTATTTATTATCATTATAATTACAATTATTATTTTTTATTATATTTAAATTAAACATGTCAAATTAAAATAAATTTATACTTATAAATTTTCAATTCTAATAAAATGGTATCAAAATTATATACTACATTTATATTGCATAAATTTTTGTTCAAAATTTAAAAATTTAACAAGAAAAACTAATAAAATAAAAAGAAGCTGGCTGTTATGGCCAGCATAGAAAAAAAAAACAAAAAAAAAAAAAAAACAAAAAACAAAAAACAAACTTCATTTCAGAGTGACCGCCCGCCGACGACCGCTCTAAAACGCCCCAACAGGCGCGTGTAACACAATTGTGTTAGGTTAGGCAGTGAGACGCAATTGAACGTCTCACTGTCTTTTTTTTTTTTTTTTTTTTTTTTTTTCAAAAATCATGCTTTGTAGGAGGACCCAATCCAAAAAAACCAACCCCTTCCAATAGTGAAAAATCACTGCTTAAATTTTTACTGCTGCAAAAATCATTGCTTAAACCCCTATTTGGAATGCTTTAATGAGGCTGCTCTTAGATAGTAGTTTTTGGCTGATTCTCCGGATGCTAATGTATCTTGTGGAATACGAATATATGATACAAGCGAAATAATTTTAAGTTTTCTTATCCCAAAAGGCTGAATCCCCAACCCTAATAAGGGCCCCCATAATTTTGAGTTTTCTTAACCAAAGGATTGAGTGCACTCAAATATTGTGAAGTACCGGAGCAAAATGCGTACTCCAACTCATATCAATTAAAACTTAATATAACCCAACAGGGTAGCTCAAGTGGCAAATGAGCTCTCTTTGTGGGGGAGAATTATGGGATAACCCGGGTTCAATTTCTACAAGTGATGATTCCCTTTGGGTCAGCTACCGAGTGGACCTGGGCCATTAGACGGACAGAGAAAGACTCGGACCACATCGTGGTTTACACCAAAAAAAATATAAAAAATTAAAACTTAATATATAATTACATACCAGATATTATGAGAAAAATTGGCTTAAGATTTAAAATAACTATTTTGTAGTATAATTTCAATGACGACAATTTCTGATTTGGATCGAGTCAGAATACATTTAGTTAGTAAGAGGTTTAATTTGATATATTTACGCACAAGTTTGATAATAGAGAATGACAAATTGATTCTCAAAATGTATCAATTTGAGTTGGAAAAAATGGAGTTGGGAAGTGTTTATAAATAGCATTTATGCCACATTGAAAAAGAGATGCATGTAGATTTGCACTAGTAAATATACAAGTCGTTCTTTTGAAGAGTTTGAACTGTGGCATAGAAGCCCTCTCTTGCACAACACAAATTTGGACAAAACTCATAAATACACAACACAAATTTGGACAAAACTCGTAAATACATTTGAACAAAATTGAGTTCTAGTCATGTCACAATCATTGGATGGAGGCAACCAATTGTTTTCGTCCGACAAGCAAAATTGAGTTCTATTAGGAAGATATTCATGCCAATCATTGGATGGAGACAACCAAGTGTTTTCGTCCGACAAGCAAAATTGAGTTCTATTAGAAAGATAGTCATGTCGGTCATTGGACGGAGACAGCCAATTGTCTTTGTCCGGCAACAAAATAAAGTTGGTCATAGGCCTCTCACTTTCATTTGATGTGATATGAAGGGGGTTATTGGACGGAGATAGTCAATTGTCTTCGTCCAACAATAAGACAAAATTGAGTTATATTAGAAAGACAGTCATATCAGTCATTGAAGAGAGACAATTGATAAAGTTGGTCATAGGACGCTTTGTTGAGTTCTAATACAAAGGCAATATATCATGCTCACCTTCATTTGATATGATATGAAGGGAGTCGTTGGACAGAGACAGTCAATTGTCTTTGTTCGACAACAAGACAAAATTGAGTTCTATTAGAAAGACAATCATGTCAGTCATTGGACAGAGATAATTAATTGTCTTCATCCGACAACAAGATAAAGTTGGGTATAGGCCGCTTTGTTGAGTACGCAATCATGCAAACCTTCATTTGATATGACACGAAGGGGTACCTATCCAACAACAAGACAAAGTTGGCTGCTTACTTCTGTTATGATATAAAGACCATCATGGAAAAGTTGGCTGCCCCAATACGTAAGAAGGAAAGTTGGAATCAAACTAGCCTTCTTCGTGCTAATTTTGAACGGAGATACGGATCGGAGTAATTGATTGTCTGTCCATACTCCATAGCTTTTAATTTTTTAATTACTCTTTTCAAATAAATTGGTTCAGTTCATCTATCAATTCATCAAAAGAAGTATGTGAGAAAACTTAGTTAATGTCAATTGAACGATAATTTATTAAATATGTAACAGATAGAGAAAGTGTACTACAAATACTACCTTGTAATAGATTTAAAAAGAAAAAAAGGATTAGTCACTTAATTGGAATTTATTTTATTTATTTATTGTTTTTGTGAAAATCCTTTGACATTATTTAGTTGAGTTTGGGGCAAATTAAATTTGACACTTTCTTCAAAAGAAAATAAAAAAATGTACATCCACCAACTATAAAATACCCATGTGAGTGAGGCGTTTATTTCTTGCCTTCTTGGGATGATATGATTATTCTAGTAGATATAGAGATATTTGTATCACACCAAAAATAAAAATTAATCACTTTTTTGTTGTTATCACTTTTAATCTAACCCTTGAATGAACTGTTTTATCTCAATTAAAAGTTTAAATTAATAATTAGACTGTATATTTATATTTTATACATTATATGCTAAACACTTACAATTATAATGACATTTTTACTTTTAGCTTTAACTATTAATTTAATAAAATTAAAAAAAATGTAGTTTTTACTATACAAATCAACCAACACCAGTCCAAAATACCGTCACTTGTACATAGGTGAAATGTTTAAAAATGAAAAGACAAAATTTGGTCAAATTTAAAAGTAAAATGTCTAATTTTATTTTTTGAGTACACTCTAACCTAACTATAATATAGAAAGTAACAATGATGCCATCAAACCACAAGGTATTTGGCGTCTAAATTTTGTTAAATATAGAATAAAATACTAGAAACGAAAATATAGCCGCTAGTTGAGTAATTAATTTCTGTAAGTAATAAGGTTTGAATTTTTTTTTTTTTTGGTGAGTAGTAATAAGGTTTGAATTAGGATTCCTTGTGTGTACTAGTGTAGTAAACTCTTGGTCCATACCTCACTACTTCACTGGGAAATATTTCACAATTTATCTTCTTGTTAGGATCAAGTGCTTACCACTTATGCCAAAAGTTATAACTAATAGCGGATGTGCAACTTTATTTCCTTATAGACAGCTATCACATTTTCGAGACGTTGAGTGTTGAACTTGACCTTTACCAGCCTCCGCCCAACAATTCCATTTATTTTTATTCTTTGAGCCAAACGTTGAGTTAGGTTTCTATCTTGTTATTTCAACTTATGTAATTCTTGGATTTTTAAATATGTATTGTTGACTTGTTTAGCTTTTGCAATTTAAATTATTAGTAAAAATGAATAATTAATTATGTGCGCTAGAGAAATATGAAATGTTCAGATTCTCAAACCGAATCGAATTCTGAACCAAACCAAATTCAAGCCCGAAATCAAACTCTTTTAATTCGACTTGAATCGGGCTGAACTAAAATTTTAAACTAAATGGTTTCATTTTTTCGAAACTGAAAAAAATAAACCCAAAACTGAAATGCACATCACCAAAGTCAGGCTGAACTAAAATATTAAACTGAATGGTTTTATTTTTTTCAAACTGAAAAAAAAAAAAAAAAAAAAAACCCAAAACTGAAATGCACACCCCTAGTTGATGTAAAACTTTAACAATGAAAAATAGACAAATTAAAGTTCTTCTAATCACAAAACACTCCAAAAAATTTCAAATTTATCAATTGATTGTTATTCTCCCACAATAGTATGATTTAAATAGGAGTCAAGGGAAAATGATTTACTAGAAACATTAAACTCAAACATAGGGGAAGATAAAAACTTAAAAGAGATTGCAAATATTAAGGATAACTAGTTATTATACGCTCATTATGTGAATAGTTTAATGTCCAACATATAGTTTAAATTAGTGTTTTATAATTTGTTAAACACAAAATCCGATTAATTGGCGTAATCCATCCTTCCTCTTGTTTCCACTTCCGCTAGAAATGAATTCTTGATTTGATCCAGCCCCCGGTGTGTTTCACTGCAATTTTAGTGTTGAAATTACACCGTGAATCTTGAATGCAAGTTATAACTTAGAGTTCTACTTGATTTTATGTTATGCGATAATTCTGTTCATTAATTAGATAATCAAATGTAAATAACATAAACTGAAAGCATAAAATAAAATAAGAACACAAATGAATTGTTACGCAGTTCGGAGCGCTTTTCCTACGTCTGCGGGGCACCCCACGTCTGTCCAATCCACTATAGATGTTCACAAGGAGTTATACAAAGGTAAGTACAAATGACTTCCTGCCATTACTACCACAACCCTTTCTAACACCTACTCAGGACTGAACCGTGCACGCCACAACACTCTTCAAGTTAAACTTTAGCTTATTCAGGTACAATCTGTGCAGCTCAATTTAATCCCACAAGTGCCGTATAATAAAATAGATTAGAGTGATGAATTTGAGCAGAATTCCCTTTCTTCCAATTTTGCAATCATTAATTCGTTATCCAAATAAGGAAAGAGCTTTCCTTTTATAGTAGTAGGCTTTAACTCTTTTCCTTAGAAAGGGATACTGAAACTGAAAATGCCGTCGTACAAGACCTTCATGATCAATAAGAAGATGGTGAAGAAACAGAGACATAACAGGCTTATTCCTTATTTTCATTTGAGTAATGGATCTAATTTTTTTGGATTAAAAAAATTTGCCCAACTTGGATCTCTATAATCTTGTCCGTAGTTGTAGTTTCTCCAATTATAGAAATAGTCCAAGGATTTTAATAAATAAAAACAACATTAAATTGCCACATAAATTGCCAATTTCATTTAGGATTAATGTGTACTGTACGTATACTCATAATGTACATACACTAACAAGTGTTTTGGCACAGTGCCTCTTAAAAAACATAATCAAATCCTCCTCCCCTATATATAAGACAATGATATAATAGGTATAGTTTTTCAACTCTGTTGAATATATACTGTAAATTAAGTGTACCATTTCATAAATGTTCAATGCGTGATTCTAATTAATTGACAAATGTTCATGTTAAATTTTATATTGTATTTTTTTCTAATACACTCTAACGTATTCATAATATATGTTTAACAATTATGTCAATTTTGATTGAGAGGAGGTTCGAAACTAAGATCTTCTTTATGAAAATCAATTAGTAAGTTAAGAATAATAAATAGTCAACGAAATATCCCGTTACTAAAGTTGATCATGATGAAATGCATGGGTATTTCGAAAAAGGAAATGATGATATAGTAGAGGGTAAAAGTAAGAAAAAAAAAACTAAAATCAAAATAATATGTACCATTCATTCCAACAAACAATTACATCAATATATTTCCTTAGGCTCTAACTTTATAGTAGAGGGTAAAAGTAGGGCCTAACTTTATTGGTTTGTTGGTAGATATAGATTTTGGACTGCAAAGCTGCCAAATATATAATTGAGAGAACTTTTCCCCTTCATGCATGTTGATTGTTATTCCTGCTTTTATATGACTTTCACGTACTCCATCACTAGTTTATGTATGCACATGCATGAGCTTTTGGATTTGTTTTAGAGAGAAGAGAAAATGGGAACACCAGGCAAAGTAGTTCCAGCATCAACAACATAAATATTTCCAGACACATATTCGGAAGAGTCGTGGATTAAGTAACGTATAAGTGATGTGAGTGCTGGATCCGTTGTGCCATATGTTCTTAAAGGCACAGTCCTATGAGCAACTTTTTTGATCCAATGTTTCTGCGCCAGATTCATGGTTATCTCGGATTTGAAAACTCCAGGCGAGATTGAATTCACTCTTATTCCATAAGCTCCCAGTTCAAGCGCCATCGCCTGCCACCATTTCAGAACCACAAACATATAAACCTTTAATTTGATGATGCTTGAAGTAGAGAATTGAAAGAAGCAAAACATCATCGGATCTGACAAACAAAACAGGATCCTATGATACCATTGAGAATGTATTGACAGCACTCTTTGAACAAGAATAAGCAAGAGACCCCATGAATTGCACACGATTGAGCCCAGTAATGGAGGAGATGTTGATGACAGATCCTCCCAGACTGGCATTGCGCATGAGCAAGCACACATATTTTGTGACCAACCATGTTCCGGTTAGGTTTGTTCTTATGGTCTCATTCCATTCCTCCTCTGTCAGATCCAATGAAGTCTGCCTGCTACCTGCGAATCTTGGGTTCAAACCCCTACACTATCTCTAGTAAATAAAATAACTCTTACTATGAGTTCTATTACAAGTACTCCTAGATGTTACTTTCTCAATTTACTCTTCCTGACATGGCATGTGGCGAGCTCTGATAAGCTAGTTTTTTAAGTCTCAATACAAGTGACTATATCAATTCTGTGTCTAGGAGTAAAAGTTAGGAGTAGAAAATGAAAGTACACAACATTTTCTTTTCACTATTGATATTTATCAATTTTTATCATCGACTTTTGATTTGACCCGTTCCTCAACTATTAATTTGTGTTAGTTTAATATGCCTTAAATTTAAGGGTAAAAATGTAAAAATTAATTAACAACTTATCCAAATTTACATATTAATAAAGGTGTTGGAACAAATGATATAACCACGTGAAATTTGAGGTAGATAAGTGACCCATGACTCAAGCTATTCTTCACATTCATACTAATAATGAACTTAGTATATGAAATTTATGAACTCAATTTCTCCATCTAAAATTCTAAGTAACAAATTAATTTTCACATTCTTACTTTTAAATTTAACGCTTACTAAATAGATATTTAACGACTAAGATTATATGGTCTAATGGTACCCGGGTTGGACTTCTATTTGGAAGATTGTGAATTCGAGCTTCTCCATTATTGGTTCTTTGTGTTTCAGCAGGTTAGTTAAAGAAACCATTTATACAAAAACTATGGTGTTCCGGCTACCTCTAATACCGGCATTATTAATCAAGGCGTCGATACGTCCGAACGCGGCCCAAGCCTTCTGAACGGCCGCCTCGACGGCGGAACCGTCAGCGCTGATATCGAGCACAATAGCCACCGCTCGGGGCTGCGGAATGGTGCCGGAATCACCGGAGCCGACTCCATTGATCTCGTCGCAGAGAGATTTCAGGCGGTCCACACGGCGTGCTGCGGCGATGACTCTGCAGCCGGCTTTGGCCAAGTCGAGGCTGAATTCTCGGCCCAGCCCCGACGAGGCTCCGGTGACCATCACCACCTTGCCGGTAAGGTCCCGCCATGGCTCCAGGTGGCGCGCCACTTTCATACGGCTCTCCATTTTGGCTTTCAATGCATAACTTATGGCGTCTACTGAAGCAAATATATATGTATATATAGCATCTAGCACCAGCAAACGGCACTTACTCTGAAATTTGAAGAATTGAAATTACAATAATAACCATATATTCAGCCAAATAAACTGACCAGGTTGGAGTACATAAGGTGATAAGGGGGATAATAATGTCATTAGATGTTTAACAAAGCCAAATTTAAAAAAAATAATAATAATCACAAAGCAGTGTACTTTTAAATAGGAAAATATTTTTTACTCTTAACAATAGGTATTTTTGTCAAGTAACTTGTAGCTCAATGAAATCTTTATGCATCTTTAGCCTTCCAAGTTCCATGGACATTAATTTAGACCACAATGATTAGGCATAAAAGTTTGCAAGTTAATGTTTTATTATTCAATATTCTCGTCTCTGACTTTGGCCTACATACATACATCCTAGCAACTTGTATATTTTCTATAGTTTAAGAGTGATTTCTATTGTTGTTACGTTGCTATCATGTCGTGATATCCAAAACGTTGTCAAACATGACAAAGATTGAGCCCATTGATAGACCCAACTGGTAATTGGTTGAACTATTTGATTCCTTGTATGATTTTCTCTAGTTTTGAAAGTGCAATTTAGCCTTTTAAGTTCCTAAAGCAAACATTTATACATCTCCCCCTCTCACCTTTAGATTCTTAAGTGTCTAACTCAGTCAACTTAATTACATCTTTTCCTTGAAGTGAGACTACACTGAGTGGCAAATTATATATGCTGTGCAAGATAAACGATTCATAATTATGAATATATAGTTCAAAAATTATGAACATATAGTTCTATAATTAAGAACATAGAGTTGTGAACATAATTATGAACATATAGTTCTGTAATTATGAATATAGAGGTTCAATAATTGTGAATATGAAGTTCAAAATTTATGAATATATAACTTTATAATTATGAATATATAGTTTAGTAATTATGAACATAGAGTTCTATAATTGTGAATATAGAGTTCAATAATTATGAATATGAAATTCAAAATTTATGAATATATAGCTTTATATTATGAACATATAGTTCAGTAATTATGAACATAGAACTATGTACACAGTTCCACTGCATAACGATTGACCGAGGCTTGTAGATAAGGATGTCAATTGGGCCAACCGATTAGGTTTTGGGCTAGCTCTACAGGGCTTTTGACCTTATAGATTTGGGCTATATGGTTTTTTACTTTTTTTTTCTTTTTTGTTTGTTTGTTTGTGTGTGTGTGTATTGGGTTAGGTTGGCCGGCAATTCATATCGTGCACTAGGGTGCGCATTGCATTGTGCGCCCTGGTGCTAAACGATGTCGTTTCGCTTTTTTTTTTTTTTTTTTTTTTTTTTTTTTTTTTTTTTGAAGTTTCACTATACTGTGTCGGTTGTTAATTTTCTTTTTAAAAAAATCTTATGTTAAAAAATGTACATAATTGTATACTAAAATGTACATAATTGCATAACAAAATACACATACTTTTAAAAAAAAAAAAGATAATACACATATTTTAGCATAATACATAATACACATAAACTCTTAACATAATACACATAAATTTCTTGTTTCGGATGTACATAATTGTATAAAAAAAAAGTACATAATTGTATTTAAAAAATGTACATAACTGTATAAAAAAATGTACATAATTGTATATCATAATGTACATAATCGCATCAACTCCCTACATAACTTATCAAAACGACGTTGTTTTGGGAGGCGCGGGGCGCACAATACTATGTGCGCCGTGGTGCAGGATATAACGATTGAGGTTGGCCCTAACTCAAAACTGAGGGCTAGCAGATTGAACCACTAAACTAAAATTGAAAAATGAAACTGTGGAGCAGGATGAGTTTTTTTAAAAAAAAAAAAAAATCATCCACGACGTAGAATGGGACAATGGTGATAAAATTATGTTTAGTGTGTTTGTGTGTTTATATATATATATATATATATATATATATATATATATATATATATATATATCTATCTAAAAACATAATAAATCTCAATCAAAGTTATATCCCTTATTTATGTTCATGTTTTTAAATTTTAATGCTATTCATTTTGTACATTATGCTTTTAGAGTTGTACTATATTATTTTTTGGAAAAAAATAACGTACCGTTATAACTTCCGTTATATTTTCCATTATTGTTACCATGCACATGCATCCACCATATATTTTATTATATTCTTTAATGATAATAATATTTGTAGACATTATATATTGGTTTATTATAATAAATAAATTTGATTTCATATGAATTTTAATTAGTAGGAATTTGTTAGTTATTTTTAAAAATATAAATATGAGCATATGTTTTTGTTCATGCATCGCACATAGGAAAGACTAATATATATATAACTACAATTTTCACTCAAGTATAACTAATGGATTAAAACTATAATTTTCACCTTTTCATATTAAGATAATTAATCCAAAATAATACGGAGTACTATATTATAGTCCGAACTTGGCAAATGGTCAAGACCCAAGTGACGTGCCCTAGCGCAAAGTTATGACTGGACGACGAAGGAGAGAAAGATGGGTGCTTTGTCTGAAGTACGAAGGTGATGATGTTCAAGGCATTCCCATTAGTAATTTTTAAGAGATTTTTGTAGTAGAAAAAACTGAGCTACAATTTTTATATTAATAAGGAACATGATTTTTAGGTGGATTTTACTCATATAAAATGATTTTTAGTGAGGCCTGTTAGAGAGAAAAAAAGAACAAAAACAATTCTCTGCGGATTTTATTCATGTAAAAGTAATAGTTTTACCGTCAGAGAGAGAAAAGAAACAAACTGTCTGTGCGTTGAGCGCAACAATTGCGCCAGTAAGCGCATGCATAGTTTGTTTTATTTATTTATTTATTTATGTTAGTGTTTTTTTTTTTTTTTTGCTTTTTTTTTTTCACCCATTTTTCTCTCCCTCCTCTCTCCTATCTGACACCTCAAAAATTTCAAAAAAAACAAATCTATTGAAGATGCTCTAATAGGACAATGCACCCTTTTACAGTGTTCACTTCCCATGAATTTTGTGTCAAATGTGTGATTCCCATCTCCCAACTCCTGTCGTCCACCCAATATTATCCATAATACACATGAAGATAATAGGAAGTATTAACTAATATAAATTAAATACCACATTATTTTATTTATGAATTTCAAGGAAATATATAATTCCTTACTTTATTTTACATAACACACTTAATTGGAATTTCTTACTTTATTTTACATAACACACTTAGAATATAGAGGCAGTAGTGATACATCACAAAGCCTCCGATCCATTATTTAATATTTAATTATTATCACGCTTAGCTTCCATTGCATATTCATGGCTTGAGCTTGGCATGGTGATCCTCCATTTCTTTGGTCATTTTAAGAAGAAAGTCCAGATAGGTGAGTGGCTCTGGAATCTCCTCTTTCAGCTTCTCATAGTCAATAGTCCAACTCACAAAGTGGTCATCACCATTGCTATCAACTTGACATGTTAAGATGAAGCTCTTATAGGATTTCAAGGGATCACCTTTTGTCACTCTGTATTTTACCATTTTCTTCTCATCATCAATGGCGTCAATAACTTTCTCCGCGATTTCGGTTTTCCCATCTGTACATCAAACATTAATTACTTACAATATGCATATATGTACATACATGTGTTAACAAAAACTGTCACATAATAACATTTTGATATTAAAAAAAAAAGGAAAATGTCACTTTTTCTCCCTAAGTTATATACTTATAGCACTTTTCTCCTCTGAATTATTCATGTAAGCACATTAGCCCCCTCAATTATTCTAAAAGTGACGATTTTCTCCCCTGATACATTAAATTGACATTTCTACCCTTAAAATAAACATTTTATTTATTTTTTCTCTAATAAATTAGTGCGTATACGTAGGGATGACCACGGTTCGGTTCTAACTGAACCAGACACTATAGTAATCGAATTAAAAGTTTCTGGTTATGATTCAGATTCAGAATCCAATATTTGAATTCCAGTTTATTAAAATTATGAATCGAAAAAATTGGATCCTGAACAGTGAATCGACGGTTCCAAATCCGATTCGCAATTTTGAACTGTCTTTATTTTAAAATTTTATATTTTATTTTAAAATACTCTAAATTCAAGAATAAATGTAATTTTATTTTATTTTTTCAGTTCGGAACATGAACCGGCCGTTCTGGTTCGCAATTTTAATAAACTCTAAATATCAAGTTTCGATTCAAAATTGTAATTGGCATATTTCGGTTTGGTTGCTATAGTGTATGTTTGGTTTGGACCAAATTGTGGTCATAATTTGTTGGAAAATAAAAATAAATGAAATATTTATTCTAAATATTTATTTTAAGGGTAAATATGTCTATTTAATATTTCAGGGGAAAAAATGGCCACTTGAATAATTCAGGGGAGAAAAGTGTTATAAGTATATAACTTAAGAGAAAAAAGTGCTATTTTCCCTTTTAAAAAAAATAATGAATTAATACCCAAAATTGTCCTCGACTATTGTGGTTTTTCTCAATTTCGTCCTAAACGACTTTGGTGACCTAATATAGTCCCAGACTTTTGTGTTTCGCTCAATTTAGTCCTCCGTTTGTTATTCCGTCAAATTGGTGTTAAATAAAGGGACAATTCAATAATATCAATATTGCCTTCTCTTTACTTTCAACCTGCAAAGTGAGAAATCTCTCTTTCTTACACGAATTACACCCAGAGTTACTCTCAGACCTACGAATCAAATTTTAAATTCGCAGCTTTTGAAGTGATTCTGGGAGTAATTCGTAAAAAAAGAGGGATTTCACACTTCACATGTCTATGAATAAAGAGATGCCAATATTAAAATTACTGAATTGTCTATTTATTTAACAACAAATGGACGGAATAACAAATGGGGGACTAAATTGAGCAAAAATACAAAAGTCTGGGATGAAATTGAGTAAAAACACAAAACTCTGGGACTACATTAAGTCACCAAAGTCGTTTAGGACAAAATTGAGAAAAACCACTATAGTCGAAGACGATTTTGGGTATTAACTCAAAAAATAATAATAATAAAAGGAGGGTTTTGGGGTGGGTACCTTGGGTATATTTAAAGATGGTGGTATAGCCCACAGTTCCCCACTGGCCATCAACTGCATGAACACCTGAGGTCATGGAGGGAAGATGATGCGGCCTTGCTCCAATGATATCATGATATAAATCTCCATGAAAACTGATCTCTACCTGCCCAATTAGCTTCCCTTTTAGCCCCATCTTCAATTCTACCAAAGTGATGAATTGAATATTCTTAGTTGTGATAATGAGAAACTCAGCAGATCGTTCAAGTCTTATATAGGCATGCATGCTCAAACCAATCTTACGGTGTGTTTGGTTCGCACATGGGAATCAGAATCGGAATGGTTATCAAATATTTGGTGGTAATGGATTTTGGTGGAAGTATTTTACATGTTTGGTAGTAGGGTCGAATGAGAATGATTAGACTAAGGATGAATAATGGAATGAAACCCTTTTAAAATAAGGGAATGAGTTTTTCCATTAATAGGGTATTCCAAACTCATAGTAGTGTTGTAAATACCAATCAACCAAATAATAACAATCACTTGCATATCCATAGTGCTAAATTTGCCAACCAAACACACCCTTATTTATTTTATTATTTTATACTTTCTCTACGGGCTATAAATTTTTTTTTTTTTTTAAATTAGTGTATGGCACCAAGCAAAAGCAGAAACGGGGAACAAAAGTACAGATATTTGGGGAGCAATAGTACGTACCCGTTGGGAAATTATAGGTTACGTTATTGTATTCAAATAAAAATAATAATAATGATCAATAAATTTTTGACGTGTGTATATATATATATATATATAGTTGCACTCGGGTGCGAACGGCTCGCCCAGACGCGAAATAGGAATGAATTCTGTTTGTCCACGTGTCCAGATCTAATGGATGAGAAACACTGATTTTTTTAAAAAACGCGGTGGCATTTTTGTAAATAATTGAACATCGAAGTGCAAGTAAAATGTATTACAAGTGCATGTAAAATGTATTATAGGTGCAAGTAAAAATTTACACTGAGCATCAATACTTAGTTGCACTTATAGTTCTAAGTAGTTGCACCTATAGTTATAAGTAGTTGCACACATAGGTATAAGTAGTTGCATCTAGGTGTATGAATGTTTGCGAGTGGTTTTCAGGAGTATTACTACCCGCTGAACTCAGATCAATGAATGTTAACAAGACAAAATTACATGCACTTATAGGTGAAAGTAGGTGCACATATAGTTATAAGTAGTTGCACCTATAGTTATAAATAGTTGCACATATAGTTATAAGCACACCCAGGTGCATGAATGGTTGCGGAAAGTGAATGCTAACAAGGCAAAATTACATGCACTTATAGGTGAAAATAGGTGCACTTATAAGAGATTTTACTTGCACTTCGATGTTCAATTATTTACGAAAATGCCACCGCGTTTTTTTTTAAGTTATTAGATCTGGCCACGTGTCACGCGCTGATTCATTCGCATTTCCTTCCTGGGCACTTATTCGCACCTGAGTGCGTCCCTATATATATATATATATATATATATATATATATATATAGTAAGGTTCAAGTTCAGTAATGTCCTTAGGTGCGGCGGTGCAGCGTCACCAATAGTTCAACAAATATACATCATTTAAGAAAATGCACCACAAAAAAACACACAAATTAGGTACGCATACCAAAAACATACCATTAGGTTTGAGTAAAAACACCATACAGTGTTCGAAAATACACTATTGGAATGTGGTGAGTTATATAGTGTATTTTTAGGGTCTGTTGTGTTTTTTTTTTTGTGTTTTTTTTTTTTTTTTTTTTTTTTTTTTTTTTTTTTTGCATTTCATTGTGATATGTTTCCGTTAAGTGTTGGTGCATATTGTTAATACTGTTGGTGTATTCTAAAATTCCGTCACACCTAAGGATATAGTCGTATTTGAACTTTTTCATATATATATATATATATATATATATATATATATATATATATATATATATATATATTGCCCTTTTCCCCTTATTATTTTAGCAGCCCTCAATATTATACCCAAAATGGATCAATCAGATTAGTCATCACATTTTAAGTGGAGCATGTTCCCACCTAGCTTTTACATCATCCGCACTCTATTGGCAAATTATGCTGTGGACTCGTGTCTTGTAAACGACATCGTTTTAAGGGAAAACGTGGCCTTCCAGTTTGTGCCATTATGAATGTACAGTTATACAATTATGAATGTACAGTTATACAATTATGAATGTACAGTTATGCAATTATGAATGTAAGTTATGTAATTATGAACACAGAGCTCTGACATTATGAACTTACAATTATGAACATATAGTGATAAAATTATGAACATAGAGCTCTAAAATTGTGAATATAGAGTTTCGAAAATTATGAATTTACAGTTGTTGAATTATGAATGCACAGTTACGAAATTATGAATGTACAGTTATGCAATTATGAACACAGAGCTCTAACATTATGAACTTACAATTATGAACATATAGTGATAAAATTATGAACATATACTCCTATAATAAAGTGGTCTGAATTAAAAAAAAAAAAAAAAAAAAAAGTGGAAGAGAACGATGCCTAACGGCACCGTTACCGTGTCCAGCATGCATGCTGGACACGGATCCATAGCATAACGATTGCACTCTATTGGGTTGGTAGCATTAGGTTGTTGGGTTAAGTGGACTGTGCTATAGCCCAATCAACCTAATGCACTATTTTGCCGGTTTAGAGGGCAAATTATGCTGTATGGTGCATACGGATGCAAAAACGACGTCGTTTTAATAAAACGCGCGTCTCCCCTTAAAAAAAAAATCAAGTTCGATTCCCAGCAACAACATATGAACTAAAATTCCATAATCGATGAACTATAATTCCATAATCTAATCTATGAACTAAAAATTCCAGAATGAATGAACTAAAATTCCATAATCTATAAACTAAAATTTCAGAATCGATATCGATGAACTACAATTCCATAATCGATGAACTATAATTCCATAATCAATGAACTATAATTCCATAATCTATGAACTAAAATTCCAGAATGAATGAACAATATAATGTTGTTGCTGGGAATCGAACCTAATTTTTTTTTTTTAAAGGGGAGACACGCATTTTTTAATAAAACAACGTCGTTTTGGCATCCGTATGCACCATGCATGGTGCATACGGATGCACAGCATAATGATTGGTTTAGAGTACCTCATTGAAATGTTTTTAAGTTTTTTTTTTTTTTTTTTTTTTTTGAAACCTGAAATGTTTTAAATTAGTCAACACAATTTTACTATTCACTCGACTTAGGGTTGAATTTGATACTTTAATTTTTCTATTATTAGTTAAATTTTAAAACTAAATACACCTCTCATTTTTTAAAAATAAAATGTCATTTTAGAGAGAGAGAGACAGAGTGTGTAATGCTATACAGTATACACTCTTCCACATTTTTTCTCCTTACTTCTTCTCTTGATATGAGACTATCTAATTGGATTCAGACAATTCATGACATCCAATAAATATGTCATATTAGGAGAAAAAACATTAAGAGTAAAAAAGGTTTTCCTTATGAACACTCTTGCAACAATTAGACATTAGTTTGAAGGCAAACAGAAACAAAAATATAGAATAGCAACAGATAAAAATATTGAAATTTAATATAATGCATTAGTGCATTACTTGTGAATTATGATTTGTTCAGAGCTCATTTACTATACGTAACAGATTTACTTATATATTAATATACGGAGCATATGTTACCCAAATTACACTCAAAGATAATAAGTACGTGGTGAATAACTAAATATACTACAATAACTCATTATGATCTTTTATGCAAACTCCAAGGAAATAATTCCTTGCTTTATTTTACGTAACACACTTTCAATATAGAAGCACTGATACATCACAAAGCATCCATTTAACATAATAATTAATATTATTATTATTATTATTATTATTATTATTTCATATTCATGGCTTCAAGTTGGCATGGTGATCCTCCATGTCTTTGGTAATATCAAGAAGAAATTCGAGATAAGAGAATGGCTCAGGAATCTCTTCTTTCAGCTTCTCATACTCAATAGTCCATGTCACCAAATGGTTATCATCATTAGTATGAACTTGACATATTATGATAAAACTCTTATAATCTTCCAAGATTTCACCTCCAATCACTTTAAATTTCACTAATTTCTCCTTCTCATCTATGGCCTCAATCACTTCCTCTGCAGTCTTGCTTTTCCCATCTGTCATACATTATAATTAATATGCATGTGCTATGAATATTTTAAACTGTGCCACATATCATTTCAGTAAATTTGTGTACATGCACTTATAAATAAAATAATTTATTTATTATTAATTTAATAAAGATTGCTTATTATTTTTAAATTTTTAAAATTTGTGTACTTTTCTTTTGATAAATAAAATTTGTGTACTTGCACTTATATTATAATTTATTTATATTAAAATAAATTTATAGATTAAAATTTATATTGTTAATTAACTTTAAAAATTAACAATAAATATAATAAAAGATGTAAATAAATAATTTTTAAGCTATATAACTTATTATAATAAAAATAAATATACATGAATTGATGAATGTAAAAACTCTAAATTAAAGAATTGAAAAAAAAAAAAAAAAAAAAAAGCATATGACAGATCTGCTTGCTCATTTGTTTGGTTATGGGTCGGGGCCAGGTCAATCTATCTATCTTTTTTTTTTTTTTTCTTTTTAAATTTATAGCTTGACCGAAATTCGGTTTAAATTCTAATTGAGTCAGTTTAGTCCAGTCCAAATAGTAATCGAGTATAAGAAGTAAAACATTTTCGACTTAAAGCAAGTGCAAGACATCTTTATAAATAACATAACAACATTAACATAGACACTAGGAATGTTAAAACTCTTGTAAAATATGAAACTATAATAATAATTGACTATTTCTCAAAGCTAAGATTGAAAAGAGAAGACAAAACAGTTGAAGAGTTGAGGGGTTACCATGGCTAAATTTCCAGTGGATGATAGAGCCCACAGTTCCCCATTGGCCTTCAACACCAATAATACCTTTGCACATGGAGGGGATGTGATGTGGTCTCTCACTAAAGAGTTGATGATAAATGTCTCCATGGAAGCTTATCTCTACCTGGACAAGTACCTTACCTTTTAGACCCATCTTATATCAAAGAGAGTAATATAGTGATTCTCAGTTGTGAGAAACTATGTTGATGATTGGAGTCTTATATATAGGCCTCCCTTCAGCTCAATCAATCATTGCCATGCATAGTCCTCTTATTTTATTTCAATTATTTGATTACTTTTATGGACCGTGCTAAAATATTTAAAATTATTATATTGTACCCACATAATTAGGCCACATCAGAAGAAAAAAATATTTGGAAAGTTTATAACAACCCATAACCAAAAAGAATGGGGCTTCAGCCTTGGATTAATTAATACAATATGGAGCCGTCCAGTTTGACATGGACGACTGTCATGACAGTCTTTTTTTTAAAAAAAATTAAATAATAATTTATGTGGTATCTTATGTGGTATTCGTGTGACATGTGACTTGAAGGTAACATGTTATTATATAGTTGAAGTTAGATAATTGTACATTTTTAACAAGTGTCAGTGTTCAATTGAATGTTTTTTTAGTTCGAATGTCTAATTGCATTTTGGTATATAGTTGGAGGGTCTATTTGAGCCTTATCCCTTTTCTTTTTTTTTTTGATAATCCATTTTTTTTTTTACTTTATCAGACTATATCTTGAACTCCACAAATCTGTCCCAAAAATCCATAAAAAATGTAAATTTTGAGTTGCTCAAGTGATTCCATGTGTCACATGTACACTTTTACATACAAAAGATCTTCACCATTATTGATTGGCAAAATTAAACGTTGATAGACAGACCAATTGAGTTATTTGCGTTGGGCCTCTATGTTACATTTGCCTGAACAAGTTAAGGGGGTGAAATAGGACAATTTCTTTACTATTTTTGGGCAGACAAACTATATATACACGTTAGAGCAAATACTAGTTAGCATTATAATATTGACGCTAGGACATTATAATATTATCCAAATCTTGGAGCAATATATCACATTTTGGGCAAAGCTGAACGTTGATGAGGCGCTGGACTCTAGGTCTGGAAAGATGGGGTTGGGTTGGGTCCTTCGTAATGATGAAGGATCTTTCTTAGCAGCAACCTGTTACCCGTGGAATGGCTTGTTCTCCCCATGGGAAGCTGAAGCACTAGCCATTAGAGAGTTCTTGCATGTTGAACCAAAACTATATTATATTGGTTCATAGGTTGAATTGTCCTTCGAAAGAGAGAGCAAGGAAAGACATATTAGATAAAAGAAATGAGTTTTTTTGTTTTTTTTTTTTAATTAAAAAAACACAGTTACTAGCACCGATGTTCTTTATTTTATAAAAATAAAAAATTTCTCAAATTAACAAATTTATAAATACACTTTTAAAAAAAAATACAACAAATTTACAAGTATACTCTATTTGAATGGAAAAGAAATTTGAGATGGATTGCGGATGGCCAAGCCGTGTTCTTGCCTATGGTTTTTTTTTTTTTTTTTTTTTTTTTTTTTTTTTTTTTTTTCATTTGAAAATTATTACTTTTATGTATGGGGAGGAAGGAAGTGATATTTTCAAAAGAAGCAAAGGGTTTTTTTATTTTATTTTATTTAATGTTACTTTGTTGTTATTTTACTTATTTAGAGTCTAAAACAAATTCAATTATTTTTGTAGGATTTGGGCATATACATGGCAATTTTTTTCAAAAAATAAAATAAAATAAAATCACTGTTAGTCAATCAGAATTTTCAACAACTAGAGGTTGAAAATTAGGGTAAACATTCAGGAATTAGGACTAGTTTACTAACCTAAAACTCTTCTTTATTTTATGTTTTTTTAATTTTTCAGTTTTCATTCTTTGTTTTTCATTCTTCGTTTTCTGTTTAGAAAACTTGTTTATTGACATTTTATTTTTTTAAATTTATTTTTTTAGATTAAATTTATAAAAATTTAATTTCGAGTTATTTTTAAATTGTATATTTAAAATATTTTTACATATGTTTGGTTTAAGTGGAATAAATTTAATTATTTTTCCATTCTCCAATCTTCCCTTACTTGGTGATCTTACGGTGGTTTGCAGTGGGCTTCTGGCCAAAGCTGAAAGCTCTGATGGAGCTTTGAGCCGGCGTTGCCTTTCACACCAGATTCGGCAGTGCAGTTCGTTGTCCTCCCCACTGGTCTACTCTGATTTCGCACTTTCATGTCATCAAACCTTCAGATCCAGATCTAAAGGTAAAGAGGTGACTTGGTTTTGTGAATCCAAAAAATAAAGATCTAGAGATCTAGAAGTCGTGCAGTGTTGTTTCTCTTTTAATTTTCCTTTGAGTTTCGTTATAATTTTGTGTGTTGCTATGTTTTTTCTCTCGTTCATGTGACGAGTTTGTTTTCCTCTCGTTCCTTTTGGCGAGTTCTTTTTCTCATAAGTGTGAAGCATTTAAATGGTCACAGCGTATGTGAACTTTATCCTGTGTGACAAAGATGACAATGAAAAAGAGTGTTTGCAGTCAAGATTGATGGATATATTGTCAATGGACGGAAGAATGAAAATAGATACTCAGGTGGTGTGCAAGACTTTTTCTCCAGATTACAATTCCAATCAACAAGAAAGGAGAAAGGATTCGATGCTTAGAGCATAATTCCAAAACCAAAAGGAAGGAGAGGAAGAAAGATGGTAAGTACGAGTCAGGCGAAGTGCCCTTTTTCCTTAAAACCTTATTTGCCACCTCCCAAGAGTGCTAATAGCGTTGTGGCCTAGTTTTCTCAGGATAAAACGTACTACGGTTCGACGTTTGAGCACCCAAACGAACGAACCTGGCGAACTAGAGCACGAGCAGAACACAATCGGCAAGAGCAGATCAGAGTAGAAGCAGAGTTTTGAGAGAGTAAAACTATTGTGTGTTGTGTCTCTTGTTTGTAGTAAAGCTGCTGCTCCCATTACACTCCTATATAGGGATGAAGGATATCAATAACATTTATTTGGGCATTTAAACTGATATAAAAATCAGATTGTAACCCCTGAAACAGAAGCTGTCCCAGCTGTGTTACTTTCGGCCGAGGCCCAAGGCCGGGCCCCAGCAAGGCCTGCCATGGTACTTTCGGCCTTTCAAGCACCGTGGCTCGCTGTGTAGGTTTCTTCCCCAGTAGCTCAGAAGTTAGCATAACTTAGCCCGCAAGGCTAGCCAACTTCATTCGTGCCCGCAAGTACCGGCGCACACGAGCTCAGGCCTGAATCAAGCCTTTTCAAGTTCAGTTTGGGATTTGATTTGCGTGTGTGTGAATTTTTGTTAATATTATGTGTGTGCGTGAATTTAAGTTAATATTATGTGTGTGCGTGAATTTTTGTTAACTTTTTGTTTTTGTTTTTTTAAAAAAATAAAAATTGTTAGTGCACTATTCATTGTTTTTTTTTTTTTTATGCGCCTGAGTGGTAATGTACGGTGGTGTGTGCGTATATGTGCAACAACGTATGCGAGTTATTATAATGCGGCTTTGGCATGAAACTGTTATACGGTGTGATCCTGTATTTGTGTTTCATTTGTGGTTGTTTTTTTTTTTTTTTAATACTGGCTAAAGGGTAGCATAGGTGTGTGCATCGGGGTGTTACGGCGTGTGCAAACAACTCGGCATGAAATTTTTCTCAATTTACCTACGTAAGTACTAAGGATGTATTGTGCATTGGAGGAGGTCGGAAACAAGCCCTACCCGCCACACCAAACCCATCGTCCGGCCATGCAAAAACCCTAAGAAAGTAAGAATAGATCAACAAATTAGTAGGAAAATACCTTGAACAACAACTGAAAAAGTACTCCTTCGACGCTTATACCGCCTGACGGAGGAGACATCCATGGAGATTCGGGTACTACGGCCACCGGAGGGAAGGATTTCACGAAGCTTGGCGACGACTCGTATTCTGCTTGTTCATCGAGAATAATGCGCGAAGATACCTCTTTTGAATCGCCCCAGAGACGTAACGCATAACGAAAACACAATTGTGACTTATTTGCAAAATGGGAATACAATTAAAGAGACTATAAAATTACCTCACTACCCTTTATTATATTCCTTACTAGCCATTTACCAATAAAATAAACTATAAATCTAAACCATTAAAATATAGAAATTGATGCTCAAGATCGAATATCACGATCTCACCTACATATGGTGGTCTCACAGGATCCAATCTTATTTGACCACTATTAAATTTTTGATTTAGTTAAAATATCAATACAAGTGTTTGGTTAATTAGCTTTTTGCAACTCCAAATTGCTAAAATTTGAAAAGTTACTCCAAGCAACTTTTTCAATTAGCTTTTTCAGAAAAGAAATTAGACCAAACAACTATCAGCTAACAGTTAATTTACTAAACACTTTTCTACCATCAGCTAATGATATCAACTAGTTATACCTTCTAATTAATACAATCAGCTAACAGCTATCTGCTAACAGTCATTTACCAAACAGGTCAATGATAATAGACATAGTTTCTCATTTGTGTTGAATATATACTGTAAATTAGGTGTACCGTTTCATCAATGTCCAATACATGATTCTAATTAATTGACCAAAGTTAATGTTAAATTTTATTTTGTATTTTTTTTTCATACACTCTAACATATTCATAGTTATGTTTAACAATTATATCAATTTTGATTGGGATGGGGTTCGAACCTAAGACTTTCCTTATAAAAATCAATGATTAAGTTAACAATAATAAATAGTTAATGGATTATTCGGTTAATAAAGTTTACACGGATGGAATGCATGAGTATTTAGGAAAAGTAAATGTTATAATAGAGGGTAAAATATAAAAAAAAATAATAAAAAATATTAAAATCAAAATAATATGAACCATTCATTTTAATAAACAATTACACCAAACATTTTTTTAGTTTCTGTTAGGGAGTTCAACTTTTTTGGCTCTTATTATTAGGTTTATAGATTATTATTATTTTCATTAATAACAATTATTATTATCATTCTTATTATTATTTCCTTACCCCAATTTTCATGGGTTCAGCAGCTTCGCATGGTGATTGTCTATATCTTTGGTTATGTTAAGGAGAAGTTCCAGATAGGTGAGTGGCTCAGGAATCTCTTCTTTCAGTTTTTCATATTCGATACTCCAACTCACAAAATTGCCATCACTATTTGTATCAACTTGATATGTTATAATGAAGCTCTTATAGTATTCTAAGACGTCGTCACCTCCAATCACTCTGAATTTCATCATTTTCTTCTCATCATCTATGGACTCAATAACTTCCGAGGCAGTCTTGGTTTCCCCATCTATATATCAAACAATATTACAATCATAATATATAGTAGACTAAGTTAATGAACTGGCAAGTTTCATATTGATGCATAAACAAATAAATTAAATTAATCTAGTCCAAAGGAAGTATAATAATAATAATATAATTGATCGACTGAGTAAAAGAAAAGAAAAGGGAGGAGAAATCTGGAGTTGGGTTAATTACTTAATTACCATGGGTAAATTTCCAGATGATAATAGAGCCCACAGTTCCCCACTGGCCTTCAACTCCAACAACAATTGGGCACATGGAAGGCACATGATGTGGTCTGTCTCTATAGATTTCATGAAAAACATCTCCATGAAAACTGATCTCTATCTGGCGAAGTAACTTGCCTTTTAGGCCCATCTTAAAACAAAGAGAGTAGGGATTTTTAGTTGTGAGAAATTTAGCTCATCATTGGAGTCTTATATATAGGCCTTCGGCTGCGGATGGAGTGGGGGTGGGGGGCCTAAACACATCAATTCGGCAAATTATACCGTGGACCATTGCCCACAAAACATTGTGGACCATAGTCCAAAACGGTACCGTTTCTTTTAATGAAAAGAAACGCTATCCGTTCTGCCCCGTCCGCAACGTTATGCGTAAAGTAGATTCAGTTTTATTTTATATGCAGTGCAATTTCATTTTATATGCAGTGCAGTTTCATTTCGATATAAATACAATTTCATTCGACATTATACACTCAAATATATGAAACTGTTATTCAGTTTCATTACAACACAACTACATTATCGATATAATTACAGTTTCATTGGACAATATACACTCGAATATGTGAAATTATTATTTAGTTTTATTTTATATACACTGTAGTTTCATTACAACACAACTATAATATCATTTATATTCAACTATATTTCTATTTGACAATATGCACTCAATATGTGTGACATATTATTCAGTTTCATTTTATACATATTGCAGTTTCATTTTAACACAACTAAAGTATCATTTCAATTCAATTACAGTTTCATTTGATAAAAAACAATATAATATGTGAGACTGTTCCATTTTAGATACACTGTAGTTTCTTTTTGTTATGAACACACATAAAATACGGGCTCTGTTAAGATGTAACGACAACTGTTTCTTTACTTCGGCGCCGTTTTTAGATCATTGTCCACAAAGCTTTTTGGACCATGGTCCACGGTAGAAATTCACGATGAAAGTGTTAGGTTCAAATTCGAATTTTATTATTCTACTTCTATATAAAAGTGTGGTTTCTTTTTGTAGAAATAAATAGTGGTCGACGTAATTCTTGTAAAATTCTTTTTATTGTGCAAAAAAGAAAACAGAATTTCTAGCAGAATCTTTGCTCATCAATGCAAATTGCCTCAATAATTCAGAGATTCTATAATAGTATGATTAGAACAAAGTAATAATAGTAATAATTCAGAGATTCAGCTGTGTCCTCCAAAACAAAAAGTTCCGGGTTGTTAATTTCATGGACACATAGTGGTGTGCCCCTGCCAGAGGATTGGAAGCAGTCGGAGATGGTGTACCTGCGGAGACTGTGCGCTCAGAGGATTCGGATGCCATGGCCGGAGAGAGAAAAAAAAGGTGAGAGGGGGTAATATGTGGTGGAGAGGATCGATACCAAAGTCTGATACCAGATTAGAAGGATTAATTCATTCAACTGAAAACGTAAGAGAAGTTACAATAGTATATCAGAACTAACCTGTAACTACTCCTAACATATAGGAAGTACTAAGTCAATACTGTTACAATTAAATAATATAACATAAGACTAATAATAATAATACTAACAAGTATGAACGATAATTCGTGTTGGTTGAGGTATATATATATATATATATATATATATATATATATATATATATATATATATATATTCCGTGTGTCCACCCTGTTATATGAGTTTGTGTGGACAGATTTGGGTCATTGAATACTTGAAATCAATCGCTTAGATTTGTGCAACTATGCAACTGTGCACTTTGTTGTCCAACATAGAATTTGGTGTTATTATTTCTATATTAGTTTACATGTTTTTGACAAATATGCAAACCCGCCCTTTCAAAGTGATTTACAGAACACTAAAAATTATTGAGGAGACTACTTTCTTAATGTTCACAGAGCTCGTATTTTATGTGTGCTAAATGCACATTAGGGGGTCGCATCTTGTTGCTCGCCGCTGCTCAGCTGCCGAACCATCACCTGCTATGCCGAAGCTCGTCGGAGGAGAGGTCTGCTACACTAGAAAGCCGCCGGAAAACGCCCTTGTTGCCTGCTCGTCAATCTGCTGTTGCCTCTGGCTACGTCGAGCGAAAGGAAGGGAGAGACTAAGAGGAAGGAGGGCGAGAAGGTTGAAGAATATGGGGGTTGTTCTTGTTTGTTTTTGGTGAGGGAGAAGAGGCTAAGGGGCTGCTGGTTTCTGTCTTCACGTTTTGATGAAGATGAAGAAATCTCCACTAAAATGACGCTTATGCCTTTCAAAATAACGGTAGATAAATGACAATTGTAACGGAAGATTACATTGGGTACCGTTTTAAAAGTAATAGGACTAAACTGGGTACTTTTAATACTTTGGGACTAAATCAAGTATTAGCTAATAGTCGGAGGACCAAACTGGATATTAACTCAACACTTAAATATGCAATCTTTAACAACTAAATATGCAAACATTGCAAATTTTATAAAATCAATGAAAAAGTTAAATTTGAAATCTAAATCGCAAATGCTAGATGCTAAGCAATAAAAAGGGAACCACTAAACCAAATAAAACCAAAAACGCAGTCATAAACTCTAAAATCAAAACCCTAAGTGTAATGTACTTTCGCATTTTTGCAAGTGCAGTCTTTTAATACTAAATGTGCAAATTGTTAGTATTAAATGTACAAACCTAGTAAATTCTGAAAATTGCATATTTTTGGGCGACAAATTATACTATGGACCAGGGTCTACCTTGCACTATAGATTCTGATCCAAAAAAAATATTCAAATTTTGTATCTATAGTTGACACATTCTGTATCTGCACTTGATAGTTTTTATACCTGTAGCTATCATATTATGTGTCAACAATTATCAAGTCAGATTCTGTATCTATAGTTGACACATTCTGTACTTGTAGTTATCATATTATGTGTCAACAATTATCAAGTTATTTGTTTACATATACAAAAACTGTTAACTATATGTATAGAATGTTTTAACTGAAAGTACAAAATTTTTGAATCACGATTCACAATGCAACTCGTTTTTACATTCAAATATTTCTAAAACATTCATACTTCTCTAAAATCATATTATACATTCTTGTTAATTGTATTGTATATAAATATAAGTATATAGTGGATCCATAACAATATATGCATCCAGCATCTATAAACCAAGTACATTAGGTATATTACTATATTAGTGTGTCATAGTGTGCTAATTCATATCTAAACAACCTAATATTTGTTGTAACTTATTTTGTTTGTCTCGACAAAAATAGTAAAAGAAAGTGACCTATTGCTCCCTTAGTTGTTCAGGCCAGGCAAATGTAATATTGAGGAAAGAGTCCATCATCCAAACGTCTCCGAATTAAATGTTTTGCCTAATTCTGTGGTCCCTCGGCTCGATCTTGTATTCGGTCATCTTACCCAATTGTTATAATATGGGATGGTTCCCTAGGATTGAGGTTCAACTTTTTGGAAGAATAATATGGAATGATTTCATATTGCATTATGAATTCTGATAAAAAAATTATGTATCTCCAGTTAACACATTCTGTACTTACAATTAACAATTTATGTACATGTAAACAAATAACTTGATAATTGCTGACACATAATATGATTTACATGTACAGAAACTATCAACTGCAGGTAAAGAATGTGTCAAATATAGATACAAAATCTGACTTGATAATTGTTGACACATCAATTATAGATACAGAATCTGAAGGTTATTTTTGAACCAGGTCTACAATGCTAGGCAGACCCTGGTCCATGGTATAATTTGCCCATCTTACCCTTGCAAGAGAAATTATGGTTTGCCCGTACAAGTTTAGCTTAATGGTTCAGTTGACAGTATTTGGGAGAAGAGACGACGTCAGTTAAATTATGGTGGCATTTGCCCTGTTAATTGTTTTTGGTATTTAGAATCAATATTTATGGTTGAAGTTTCACTTCTTCAATATGGACGCATCATGCTTAAAAGTGAATATTGATTATAAATGATAAGAATAACATCATACATTAATGGAGTTTGATAATTATTTAACACTGGAGACTAGTTAAAATTACAACATTATGAATAATTAATGAACTAAATTTGTTTAAATCAAGTTATAAGAACAAAATTTTTAAATGTGAAACAACTCATGAACCAAAAATATCGTTTTCCTAATAACCAATTTCTTCAAAATCTTTATCTTCTTTATCTTTTCTTTATTTTTTCTTTATATATAATAAAGCAAAATCCTAGCTTTCCCTCCAAAACTAGCTTTCCCTCCAAAATTGTGAATGGACTTTGAGAATATGGGCTGCAACAATGGGATCGGTTTGGCCCAGAAATTTAAAATATATATATAATTATATATTGGCCCAACATTTGTTATATTAAAATTTTTATTTTTTATTAAGTTAATATATATATATATATATATATATATATATATATATATATATATATACACACACACACACACACACACACTAACTTTTTAATAGTTTGTAATTTTGATTAATTTTTTAATAATTTACAAAGAAAGTTAGGTAAAGAAAAATCAAGTAGGGAAAATTTTTCTCGTCTAAGTGTGAATGCATATTAATAGATTTGTAAGATTATTATTATTATTATTATTATTATTATTATTATTATTATTACTATTATTATTATTATTATTATTATTATTATTATTATTATTTTTGTGTGTGTAAACCACGAGGTGGTACGGGTCTTTCTCTGTCCGTTTAATTTTGTAAGATCATTATTGCAAATGAGATTAGCAATATAAATACATTTATTGTCTTTAACATTTAAATATTATATTGTATAACTATACTTACATTTTTAATAAAACTAATTCTGCTTTGTATCATAACACTACAACAATACTTATAAATTTTTGTCCGTGCATCGCATGGGGCAAATACTAATAATTACTTAATACAAGATAGTGTTACGTATCAAAAGAAAATGAAAATTACATCTACCAACTCTATATATATCAAAAGAAAAGAAAATCATAATAAGAATTAAAAGTGAAATTACAACAACAACAATATTAAAATAATAAAGAAAAATAGTTAAATAGACCCTTTAACTTTTGATAAAAAAAAAATCAATAAGGCTCTCAAACATTAAAAATGTTCAATTACACACTTAAACTCTTTAAGTTTGTGCAATTAGACCTATTTATAGGTAATCAACAGGTTACCAAGTAAAAAGATTTAAAAAGATATATATATTCTCCCCTTAATCCCTTTGCTTGAATTGTTTTTCTGTTCTTTGGGCCTTTTAATATCTTTAATTTGCAAGGAAAAAAAAAATTCTCTTTCACACTATTGATGAGATGAGTTGAGGCAACTAGTGCTAGAGATACTTGAGAAATTTATGTATTCTTTGGAATCAATGGCAAAATAGAATATCTTACCTAAACTATGGGTCGATGATATGAATTATTAAAAATTAAATTAAATGTGACGAGAAAAAATAATAGTGGGGATGGGGATTACTTTCCTTTTCTCTCTAGTGACCCTAGAGACGCAGAGGGTAAGCGTTTTTGTGAACGTTGCGCAGTTGGCCTCCGGCCATGCAGGTGGCGGTGGATCCGCCTCAGGCAGCCACGGTGGAAGTGGTAGGAGGGATGGAAGGAGGACTGCTAGCGTGCGCAAATTATGCCATGGAATCGTGTTCACCGAGAATGGTGAACACAAGGCAAAACGACGTCGTTTTTAGGCAAAAAAAAAAAATTTTGCGGATGTGGAGTTAACGGCGCGCGTTTGATCAAATTATGAATTTTATGTTATGAGATTATGAATTTTATGAAAATTCATAATCTCATAACAGAAAATTCATAATCGCATAACAGAAAATTCATAATCTCGCAACTGAAAATTCATAATCTCATAACAGAAAATTCATAATCTTATAACAGAAAATTCATAATCTCATGGTTCCAAAGTGAATGTGTAGGCATGGTTCCAAAGTGAATGTGCAGGCATGGATTCATAATTTATGAATGTCCGTGATTTCGGACGGAAATATGTAGGCATGGTTCCAAAGTGAATGTGCAGGTATGAATTCATAATTTATGAATGTCCGAAATTATGAATGTAATGAAAATTCATAATCTCATAACAGAAAATTTATAATCTCATAACAGAAAATTCATAATCTTATAACAGAAAATTCATAATCTCATGGTTCCAAAGTGAATGTGTAGGCATGGTTCCAAAGTGAATGTGCAGGCATGGATTCATAATTTATGAATGTCCGTGATTTCGGACGGGAATGTGTAGGCATGGTTCCAAAGTGAATGTGCAGACATGAATTCATAATTTATGAATGTCTGAAATCTTTGTTCACCTCAAATTAAAGTGAAACCGCAAAATGTAAAAATAAAGAAGAAAAGTTACGCAATTAATTAAGAAAAAAAAAAAAAAAGATAACGGTGTACTAACACCGTTGGAACCATGTTCACCATGAATGGTGTACACGGTTCCATGGCATAACGTCCCGCTAGCGTGTGACTAAGACATTTCGTCCGACCAACCGGTCCTTTGCGGTAGCCATATGTCAAATCTCTAAGTTAGACATTTAACACATATTGGGCTTCTACCATGTCAGATTGGCGTTCATCATTTTGTGAACAAATCACCAAATTAAAGGTCCCTTCAACAACATTTTTTAAGGGTCCATAATTCCATAAACTTATTTATATTATTTTCGTAATTCATTATTCAGAAAGTTCATCATTTAAGGCTCATGACCTTATGTACACAAAATTTAGGCTTCCATAGTATCACTTATCACAATATCAATTAAGGGTTTCCACACTTTTATTAAATTAGGGAAAACCTTAATTTGAGAAATCCCTAATATCATAATAAAATTACAAAATAAATCCCCCAATCACATATTCACAGAATAACCATAATAACACTATAACAAAACTACAAAATAAAATCCTAGCTAATCACAGAACTACAAAATAAAATCAGCAATCAGAGTTTAATCACAATATCTCAATGAAATGTAAAAATATAATATGTCTTAACTAGGATTATGACATACCTCAAAGACTCAAATTCTCTAATGAGTCGAATCAATAATCTCTATAGAAATAAGCCTCACCGGAGTTTTGGGCATCCACCGGTGACCACAAAGTCACAAAGAGCAAGTTAAGCGAACTAAAGTACTGAACCGCAGCTAAGGGCTTCCACCATGGCATCTAGAGTAGATACAGACTACAAATCTAGACTTGGGTAGTTGGTTGAAGGGTCGAGATTATGAGTAGACTGAGAGTTGAGATTTAAGAAAGAACGAGAGAATAAATAAGGAAAGGAAGAGAGGTTGCCACTACGCAAAGGAAAATATGGTCTAGGGATTGAGGACTGAGAATCGCATGCATATATATATACTAGTTTTTTACGCGCATTGCACGATTGGGATGATGCCCAATATTTTTTTTAAAATAAATACTTTAAAGTATATCAATGCAAGATTATATTGGAATTGTTCATGCATAGATAATTGAATGTTGAATTTGCATAGTTAAATATGTAATTCTAAGTTTACAAATGCAAGATAATATAGTCAAGATTGATTATAATTGTCAATAAAATTATTGTATATGTATGGTTGAAATCAAATACGAGACATAAGGGAGAGCAAATAAAAAATAGAGCATAAAATATTAAATATATACTAATATTGAAGAGCTAAATTCTGATTGCCAAACAAGGACATTGAGATGTAGTTTTCGACATCAATTTGTTGTGTGGTTTGGATATTTTTTTGGCAAATAAATTCCCCAAGTAGTTAATATGATTGGCTTAATTAAAGTTTTTTTAAAACTATTATTATTATTATTATTATTATTATTATTATTATTATTATTATTATTATTAAATATATGTATACCCTTAGGTCATTTTACATGTTAATCTAAACAGCTAATTTTTTCAAATATTTTTTTACCAACCGTTGATATAATTCGCTGGTCAAATTCGTTAATATAATCCGCTAACGCTAACCGCTAACTGCTGATTATCAAACAAGGACATTGCGAGGTAGTTCTCACTTCAATTTGTTATGTGATTTGAATAATCTCTTTCTCAACAAATCCCTCAAGTAGTTAATATGATTGGCTTTATTAATTATATATTTTTTTAATTTTTTTATGGTATTAATAAAATACTTGGTAAATAAATATATAGCATTATTTTGTATTATAACTTTGATATTTAATTTGAAAATAGTGCACAGAAAAATAATAGACAATGTAGTGAATATAATCAATTAATGAATTTGAATGTAAAGAATTTTTACATTGGAGAAATATAAAGACAATATAACTAATAAAATTATTTCTCTTAATTAATTTATTGATAATGAATATTTTTTTTAATAAAGACATTGTAGGGACAGTGTAACGAATATAATCAATTGATGACTTTGAATATAAAGAATTTTTATATTGGAGAAAAATACATTTAATATAACTAATGAAATTATTTCTCTTATTTAATTTATTAATAATGAATAATTTATTTTGAATAAAGACATTTTAGACACATAATTCTGAATTAAAGAAATGCATATGTATTATTTTTTGTTGTAGCTACTAAATTATTATTTAATTTAATTAGAGTAAAATAGAGTACTAATTATGCCAACTTTGATTAAGATGAGGTTCGAACCTAAGACCTTTCATATATTGAAATCAATGAGTAAGTTAACGGTGAACTAATAGAAGTTAACGGAAAAGATAATATTTAACGGAAAAGTTAACGGATAATCATATTCATTAAGGATAAATTAGGAAATCTTAAAGAAAAATTAAAATCTGATCAATCTGGCCCATTCATTTGATTAAAAAATTTGACCGCCATTTTTTCTACCCATTATAGGCCTAACTCTCTTGGGCTGTTATTAGTATAGTATATATATATATATATATATATATATATATATATATATATATATATATAATGGCATATATACTCGGATTTTCGGACAGTTTGGGTAGGGTTTTATACAACCCTACCCGTTTAAATATATCTGCAATAAATAATGGATTTGGTTCCAAATGCTTAGCTTCGTCGGGTTCGGATACCCATTCCATCCCATACTTCGAATTTCGGCCCAGGTGGTGATTCGCGCAAATTATGCAGTAGACTAGTGCCACAATGTATTGTGGACACGAGTCCAAAACAACGTCATTTTTAGAGAAAACGCATTATTTCAGTTAAAAAAAAATTTGATTTTGTCTCGCCATTAACGACGTTAACGGCGTTATTCGTTTGTGCCATTATGAATGTACAGTTATGGGATTATGAATGTACAATTATGGAATTATGAATGTAAGTTATGAAATTATGAATGTAAGTTATAAAATTATGAACACAGAGCTCTGACATTATGAACTTACAATATGAACATATAGTGATAAAATTATGAACATAGAGCTCTAAAATTGTGAACATAGAGCTTCGAAAATTATGAAGTTACAGTTATTGAATTATGAATGTACAGTTACGGAATTATGAATGTACAGTTATGGAAGTATGATGTACAGTTATGGAATTATGAACATAGAGCTCTGACATTATGAACTTACAATTATGAACATATAGTAATAAAATTATGAACATATACTCCTATAACAAAGCGGTCTGAATTTTTTTTTTTAAAAAAAAAAAGATAAGAAGAAGAAGAAGAAGATAACAGTGCCTAATGGCACTGTTACCCGTGTCCAGCATGCATGCTGGACACGGGTCCATAGCATAACGATTGGGTGATTCAGGTGGATCGAAAATTGCACAACTCTAAAGAATACATAATACATAATTAGTTAATTACAAAAAGAGTAAATACTCAAAATGGTCCCTCGACTATAGCTAAATTCACAAATTGGTCATCGACTTTCAATTTCAACCAATTAAGTCTTTAACTTTGTAATTTTGACACGATTTGGTCCTCCATCTATTTGACCGTTTGTTGACCGTGATCGATGATCTCCAGAAGAACCTTCAGCTCTCGTCGAAGCACGTGGAGGCCTCCAGGATGACGTTGCATTGGTTTGGAAACACGTCGTCTTCTTCGCTCTGGTACGAACTCAACTACATTGAATCCAAAGGGAGGATGAAGAAAGGCGGTCGGATTTGGTAGATTGCTTTTTGGCAGTGGATTTAAATGTAACAGTGCGGTCTGGAAATGCAACCAGAACCTTAAAAAATTGACGATGGAGCATGAAATCGCATATATATATATATATATATATATATATATATATATATATATATATATATATATATATATATATATATATATCTTCAAAAATCACAGTCAATAAACGGTCAAATAGACAGAAGACCAAATTGTGTTAAAATTACAAACTTAAGGACTTAATTGGTTGAAATTGAAAGTCGATGACCAATTTGTGAATTTAGCTATAGTCAAGGGACCATTTTGGATATTTACTCTTACAAAAACATGTAGCTCATGGAAAACTTACAAAAACATGTAGCTCATGGAAAACATTAAAATGCAATCTCAGCCTCATTTGTAACAGTTCAACCACAAGAAGGTCCACGCATTATTATTACTCTCTCTCCCATTTTATCTATCATATACTTATTATTCATTGATCAAACTAACTCTTTTTTCTTAGTTTATTTTCTTTAGTATTCTTTAATTATTTTTAAATTTAATTTTTTTTTGTGTTTAATAGTATTTTTAGTGTAGTTTTTAAATATATAAATTTTATAAACTAATACTAAACTTAATATTATGAAAAATTAGATTAAAAATAATTTCAGTCAAGTCTCGTTAACCAAACCAGACACATAAAATAGGACGGAAGTAATATTATTATTAAATAGACTTCAATGCTTAGCCACCTAACAACTATTACATGGCCCTCTCGTTATTAAATTGCAAGAGAAAGACTGGCATTCTTGTTTGGAAAATGATAGTGTATGAGACATGAAAAATGGGCAGAATTTATTTATTTATTTTTTAATTTCGTATGATTTTTCCTTTAAAAAAAATGATTTGAATCACATTTCATAAAACAACCAATATATCTAAGTACCGACGCTCTCTTTTCAAGGTTGGCCCTAGCCATATGTAAATTTTTTTTATGTGTACGAGACTTGAAAAATGGAGAGTATTTTTTATTTTTAATCTATTTTGAATTTCATAAAAGAATGTTTTTTTTTTTAATGATTTGAATCCCATTTCATAATACAAAAAATTATGAAAACAACCCATGTATATATGTAGCATTGACGCCCTCTTCTTCTCCGTAATGGTCGAAATTCCAACTCCAAGGACCCTACATCCCGATCGACAGAGTATTTAGGATGATGTAAATCTGCACGGTAACTTAATGACAGGACCAAATGTGGGTAAACATAAAGGATCTGTCCACTTTAAACATAACCTCTACATTACCACCGCAGAGCTAGGCTCGAACTTCGGTCTTTCAAGGTTGTACGTATGTAGTACAACTAATGCGCAGGCCCTCCGTACACCCTATGAAATGTAATTAGAATGAAATAATTGGAAAAAAAAATCAAATTTGGAGATTATTTAGAAGATTTAAATTACTTTTTTTCATTATATATTTTAAATATATTAATTTTAATTGTACGAAAAGAAACAAAATTAAATTTAAGTTTTGTTTTTTTAAGTATTATTTGGAGACAAAAATTAAGGATTATTTAATTGTTAGATCTTGTTGTAACTCAAATAATTTGTCAAAATTTTAAATATCTTACATGTTTTTATCTGAGATCAAGGTGATTTAAAACTTGTAGAAGAGTATATGTGATTCATGCAAAAAGTTATTGATTCTTATTTTTCTTGATTTCAACTAAATAAGCTGTTGCCAAAAAAAAAAAACCTAAATAAGCTAAAATTTCGCCGTACGTGTACTACTCCTCCGCAAATATTGTTGCAAAATTTATTGTGGAGGGTGGGTGTGCCAGATATATATATATATATATATATATATATATATATATATATATATATATATATATATATATATATATATATATATTAATAATACTATTGACTTGTTACAATGTAGGATTTGTTCATATATACTTTCTCAACGATCACAAAAAATCAATATTAGATAAGTTTAGTTATGCTCTACAAATAATAAACATCATGTATAGCATAAATGAGCTTAGAATATACATGCATAAATAATTAACTTTTATTCAGTTTGTACACGCTCAAATAATGAACCTTATGCACACAAACAGTAAACCTTATGCATATAAATAATGAACCTTCAAACTATTTTGTACAAATTCAAATAATGAACATTACGTATAAAAATAATATATTTGTACATATAAATAATGCATGGTCCACACAACAATGATTCCCACCTAATAAGCATTGAATATATGTACTTTTGTTTCCCGTTAAGTTTCTGCTTTTACTTGGTGCCCTACACAATAAAAATAAATAAGGAGACTAGTGTCGGCAGGCCTATATAAGACTACAAGGATGAGCTGAGTTTCTCACAACTAAGAATTGAATCACTCACTACAGAATCTCTTTCAATTGAGTGTTTGGTATAAGATGGGCCTAAAAGGAAAGCTACTTGGGCAGATAGAGATCAGTTTTCATGGAGATTTATTTCATGAAATCCTTGGAGCCAGACCCCATCATCTGCCTTCCATGACCTCAGTCATTCATGCAGTTGATGGCCAGTGGGGAACTCAGGGCTGTACCACAATCTATAAATTTACCCAAGGTACGGTAGCCACCCCAGCCCAGACTTGTGATTCTAGTCGGGACTGTTGAGCATATAATCATTAATGTGCAATCCAACTAGTTGAGATGGAGCACATGCTTCAATTTAGTATCAGAGTCAGACATATGGTAATGGGTTCGAATCTCTAGGTCACCCTATTTTTAGTTGTGACCCTTGTTGGTAAAGAATTACAAAAGAGTTGAGATTTGAACTTGTGATCTTATGATTACAAGTTTGTTTCCTTAGCTATCTTATTAATTAGTTGGGTTATCGCACCCTAGACTTTTGTTTTAATTTAATTTCTTTCCACCCTTAATTTTCCATCAAATGTTACGTTACGTGACCTTTTTGGGCGTACAGGTGGGAAAACTGAAACCGCGGAGACTGCCATGGACACCATAGATGATGAGAAGAAAATGGTGAAATACAGAGTGGTAAAAGGTGACGTCTTGGAATCCTATAAGAGTTTCATTGCAACATGTGAAGTTGAAACCAATGGGGATGACAACTTTGTGACTTGGACTATTGTGTATGAAAAGCTCAAAGAAGAAATTCCTGAGCCACTCAGCTATATGGAGTATTTTTTTACAGTGACCAAGGAATTGGACGATCACCATGCCAAGCCGAACCCATGAATATGAGTCGTAATAATAATGAATAATAATATATTAAATAATGGATGCTTTGTGATGTATCGTATTACTGCCTCTGTATTCAAAGTGCATGTGTGTTGTAAAATAAGTAAGGGATTATTTCCTTGAAGTTCATAAATATTAAAATAAAATAATGTGGTATTTTATAATATTTAATACTTCCTATTATCTTCTTTGTGTATTATATTATGGGCAACAAACATTATTAATATGATCAAGTCTGATATGTAAATGAGCTATGAACAAATTATAATTTATAAGTAGTGTACTACTACACTCCAATATATTTATTTGCTACGTTTTTTATTTTTGTTTAAATGGTTAACGGTTAATGTAAATGAGCTATGGACAATGTATAATAGTGTTGTGGCTTACCATGGAGTGATATGATGTAGTTAAATGGTTAATGTCCACTTACCTATCACCAATTTATTTTTAGTAGGAAGATAGCCAAAGAACTCTTTGCTTAAGCGTGCGGGAATTAAGCATAGTGCGCTGATGAGATCCATCAAACATAACATAATTTAACACAATCTAAACAACACTATTCCAACAATAAAAAGTTTGCTAACTACTATTAGGACTCTATTATCCATATTAAACTAGGACTATATTATTCGTGTTAGACTAGAATTCTATCTAGCATCTCTATATATTCGCTCTCTGTACTCTCCGATATTATCATTGAATACAGAAAATATATTCTCATCTGGTATCAGCTAGGTTTTTCCAAGGAAAATATCGGTGTTAATGACGGCTCTGTTCTTGGTTCCTCTGAACGGACGGTTACCGAGATTCCTACGATGCCTGCGAGTGGTAGCCTCTCATCGGCTCATCACTTTGTTTCGTTAAAGTTGACATCCCGGATTATCTATTCTGTCATACTCATATATTATCGAGTGCGGGGAAATCATTTTACAATTTAGTTTGAAACCTCAAGATGTCGCCACCCAGTTGACTTTAGTTTGACCGCTATTGTTTTAGTCCATGATTATATGAATCATCTACTATAGCTGTAGATCATAGCAAAAAAAAAAAAAAAAATCTTTTCTTTGTCATCGGAAAATACCTTCCGAAAATAGGGTTTCACCCAAAATGGTCAACAAAAAGACAAAAAATGTCCAAAATATGATAGTCTATAGTGTTAAATGGTAAAAATTATTGTCTGGAATTAAATTTAGAATTGTAATCAAAGATAAAGGACCTTCGCTGGAATTAACTCATTGGAAATATAATAAAAAGAAAAATTAAAAAGATGAAAATACTCTTGCCTAAAATAGGGTTTTACTACTGAAGCACAAAGAGCCAATAACGCCTCCACTAAGGCTCGAACTCACAACCTCCCATATGGGAGTCCAACCCGGGTACCATCTGAACACAAAGTACTTGGCTCAAAGACAAAAGACCTCCGCTAGAATTAAATAACAAAAATAATAATCTGTGACTAGATTTAAAATTACCATAAAAAACAAGAGACCTCAGCTAGAATTAACTCTTATCCTAACCTTTTGTCTTAATACTAGTTTGCATTATAATACTGTATAGTTAGGACACTAGGAGTAGGATACGCTAAAATATTGAAACCTCCAGTGTTTTATCTTCTAAGCGGTCATAAATTGTTTACTATTTATAGAAAAAAATTAAGATGCATATCCACTATTTATGGATGTGGATATATTATTGTCTTTAAAGTTTAAAGTGTTACGTTTTTGCGATATTGATAACTTATTTTTGCGTATAGGTAATGGTGTATCCCATTTTAGAATGAAGTTCATGAAATGTTTGGACCCATTTCTCTGTCGATATATATATATAGCCTAACTCGTTAACGTGATATACGTTACTTCTAAAGCCATGATGAGACTAAACAAGGAAAGCAAATAATGACCCGCATGGGCAGCTCAACTAGTCACAGAGGTAAAACTTTGGAAGAATGAGTAGAGATCGAGTCTCACCAGCGGCAGTGTGGGAGCAACCTCTCGAAGTGAGGGGGGTTCCTTGTGCGCAGTGAGCACAGATCTAGCCTCTGTGGTTCATGTTCAGTTGAGTTGTCGGGTTGGGGTTCAGCCTTTTGGAAGAAGGAAAGCAAATAATGGATTACATTTGACGGGTAGTAAGTTATGTGCAATCTAAATAATTTACTTATTTTTTTTATTCTTTTTTCAGTTAGAATCATAAAGTAGACTTCACCTAAAAGTATACATTTAAAAAAGAAGTGATTGCAAGCTTTCTCATAAATCAAATAAAAAATGCAAATATTGGATTACATTAGCATGGGTAAAAAAAAAAAAATGAAATCCAAAATGCTGAAAATATTAACTTTTAAAATTGGTGAATTGCTGATATGTCACGAAATAGCCTTATATTCGTGCTCATTTATGGTTGCTTTTGGCTCAAATGTTAGGTAAATGATGATGCAACAATTCAAATTTGGTGTATCTTGATTGAAGGAAGAAAAGATTGAGTAATGGTGCAAGTAAGTATGAAATGATGCTAATCTTGGGGGAAAACGAGGCTTAAAAGCACAAGGAAAGCACCCAAAGGCAAATCGGGAAACGAAGGAGCAAAATGATAGCGTGAAGGTCATTTGGAGGGGCTCATGTTGACACTCACACCGTGAGTGCCCGCATAAGTCCGTGGCTGAGCTTCTGATCAGGAGACTCATGTTGAGACTCACTGTGTGAGTCTCAACATGAGTGTGCTGATCAAATTCTGATCACTGAACTCATGCTGACGCTCACACCGTGAGTGCCAGTCACGGTGACTTCTCGTCTAGTACACTGTAGTTTGGTGCGAACTTCAATATCTAAAAACATAATAAGTCTCAATTAAGGTTATATCCTTGATTTATGTCCATCTTTTTGTATGCAAATAAATGTGTACATTTTACTTTAAATGTTGTACATTCCAACCATTAGTTTTTAATTCTAACATTTATAACACATCATTATTACCATACACTTATATCTTTCATATCTTTTTCCTATTTTTTAATTATTATTTTATTAAAATCATTATATATTAATTTAATACTTAATTATATTTTAATTAAATTTCTATGAATGATAAATTATATATGTGTATGTACAAAATACATATATTATTTGTGTATATATAATTCAAATTATAATTTTTAATTATTTGTATTTATCAATGTTTTAATATTGGGCATGAATTTTCGCGCATCGCGCGTACAAAATGCTAGTATAGATATTAATAGTTATTTTATAGTTAGTTTTTCATTTTCAAAATTCTCCCTCTAAAAACTTCTCTCCACAAACACATTATTGGCGTGTTTGGTTCATGGAATAAGTCGGGAATGTAATATCGTTCCCGGGAATAGACCTATTCCATTGTTTGTTTTGTCATTTTATTCAAGGTAATAACGTTCCCGGGAATGAGATATTCCCTTTGCAGGGGGAATAGCCATTCCTAGGGGACCCCCTGGTATTAGTTATTCCCAAGTATTTGGGAATAGCTTTAGTACTATAATGCCGAAAATACCCTACCACCGCCACCACTGACGCCGTTTCCACCACCGCCACCACCACTACCATCGCCACCGCCACCACCACCGCCACCACAACCACCGCGTCCACGGCTACCACCACCACCGCAACCACCACCACCACCGCCGCCGCCACCACCACCACCAACACTAACACCAACACCAACACCAACACCAACACCACCACATATTTTTATAAGGGTATTTATGTCTTTTTAAACATATTTCATTTTATTCCTTAAATCAATCAAACACTGTAATATAATTCCTAAAGTGTATTCCTTCCGCGAACCAAACAATAGAATAGAATTCATATTCTATTCCTTGCCTATTCCATTCCTTATGGAATAGCATTCCTATTACCTCAAAATTCATTCTGTGAACCAAACGTGTTATATATTTGAGAACCTTTCCACATTGTAATCCATCATCTACTAGATCAGAAGATTTAGAGGAAGATTATTCATTGTAATTACACATTCGCCATCAATTCCAGATTATTTCTTTTACTTTAATCATCAAGTTAAGTTCTCCATTTTATATTTTTGCATTTATATTACTTGAACTTTTGAATTCCATGCTTATTACTTCAATTGATTCTAGTTTTACGTTTCAATTATGAGTAGTTAAACATACCCAGGGATTTGAATTGAACTACATTGTATGGATGCCAAGGTGACTTGAATTGCATAAATTAGGGCTTGTATTGCCTTCATGTTGAACTTGGTTATGAATTGGATGAAATTGAATGGACTCTTTCATAATTATGGCCAAATTATGCAAGAGACATTTGGAATTGGTGTTTCACTTATGAGAATAAGGCTACACCATAGACATACCTCTCATATTTCTTACTCACCTTTGAGAAAAGGGGGTTTTAAGGAAATGGGCACACAAAGTGATTGTTTTTTTTTTTTTTTTTTTTTTTTTTTTTTTGAAAAAAAACGAATGCATTGATGATTATAACAAATGGGAAATACAGGCCAGTGGAACAGACCTCCACGACCGTAGGACAGACATAGACTCCGATGCCCTTGCTAATACATGAACGACACAGTTTGCTGACCTTCTGACATGGCGAACAACTACATTCTCGATGTCTCTAGCAATCCAACGACATTGCTTTACAACTAAACCAACATACGAATTGTCTAAACAAGGTGAATTAAAAGCATTGCAAAAATTAAGGCAATCAAACTCTAACACAAGATTATTAAAAGGACATGACTTCAACCATGTTAGAGTTTCTTTCGCAGATAAAGCCTCAGCTAGGTAAGGGTCATGCCCGCATTCCAGTCGGCCACCGCATGCAGCCACGAAACCACCTAGGTGGTCACGGAATACTGCCCCAAACCCAGCTCCATCCTCGAACACTGCCGCATCAATATTGCATTTCAGCATGTCTGCAGGAGGTGGAGACCAAATTTGAGTTGGGATGTTGAACAGATTACGCACTCTAGGTGGAGATAGAGTCTCCTGCCACAGGCTACTTAGCATATCAACCTGACAATGCAAACTCTCAATAGTTTGCTCTTCAGGGCACACAAAGTGATTGTTAAATTGTCTCACCTAGCCAAGTTGTCATGAGAATGAGACTTTGGATTAGTTGTTAGTCCAATTGATCACGACAGTGACTTTGACACTTATATCGTTTCCCCAAGTTTGTCATTTGGAATTGCATATAACTTAAACAATAGACACACATGGGATTCTATGCAAGGTTGTTTGGTTCAAATCTCTCTTTTATATATTGTCTTTCAATTCAATTACTTGTTATCATTATTTTGTTTTTGAATGCTACTAGCTCTATTACAATGTAGTATCTGTTCATATACTTTCTCAACCTACTGAAACACAAAGAGCTATCTCTCTTTTATATATTGTCTTTCAATTCAATTACTTGTTATCATTATTTTGTTTTTGAATGCTACTAGCTCTATTACAATGTAGTATCTGTTCATATACTTTCTCAACCTACTGAAACACAAAGATCTAATAATGCCTCCACTGAGGCTCGAACTCACAACCTTCCAAATTGAAGTCCAACCCGGGTATTATTATAGATTAACAGAACATGCAATACTCCATTGTCTTTTGGTTAGCTTTCAAACACTCAATAATCTCGTGTTTAACCCCTCATTACTCAATTCCCTTAAAGACATTCCTTCGTAACAATACTCACTAAACTTCATCACTAAAACTAACTTTCAATTGCATTTTTTAAACTTAAAAAAAAAGTTATTTTGTTAACTAAAAAAATATATATTCATGTAATAATTTATATTAACACTCTTTTTAATTTAATTTGTTGAGTGACAAAGAAAATCTATGGCCAATATTGAAGATGTGCACTGGGTAAACTCCGTCTTATGATCCTAGTTGCCAAATGGGTAATTCCGCCTCATTATCCTAGCCGGCAAATGATTACAAGGAGGTAAACCAATCTGGCATTTGACCTGTTCAAACCAATAAGGTCAATAGATCACTCCCACAGTGTGTTAGAACTTGTAACCTTGTGATTACCAAACTTGTAATGTTGCCTCCATTTTAACACTATTTTCAATTTATAAAATATAAGAATACCAACAACCTCGAATCTTTTTGATAACATTATACAATCCATGAGGCTCATTATGATTCAAAACAAACAATATTAATTAACTAAAAAATTTCAAATAAATTAAGGGCGTGTTTGGTTTGTACATGGGAATCGGAACCGGAATCGGAATGGAATCAAATACTTGGTAATGGTAATGTGTTTTGGTGAAAGTATTTTGCATGTTTGGTAGGAGGGTGGAATTGGATTGATTATCAATGCTGTTTGGTTATGTATGATCCTATAATGAGAATACATGTTTTTAAAATACAAGAACAAAAAAATCAAGACAATTTATTCTAATATAAAGACATTCAAAGCATCAATATGAACAAACAAAAAATAAAATCAAAACAGAAATCTAAAAGTACTAATCCAAACTTAAAAATCAAATTACCAATTAAGAGGGGAAATAATAGGGTGAATCCTCTATTTTATTAGGGAATGAGTTTCTCATTAAAGGGCAATCAAATCCTAGAGTAGTGTTCTAAAAACCTGTCAACCAAACAATAACAACGACTTTGATTTCTATTCCTGATAGCTAAACCCATGAAACAAACACACCCTAAAATTGAACTAAAGGCTCAGTAGTATATATATTATAAACAAGATTAAATAAATTAAAAACTTTATTATTGATATATTCGAACACATGCAAATACATATATATAATTAATGCCACCTGAACTATACAGATGGGCAGCTTTAATTTTACAGAACACACTCTTCCCTCATCATCATCATTATTATCATTATTATCATTATTAAATTATTATGACTTCATGCATATTCATGGCTTCGGCTTGGCATGGTGATCATCCATATCCTTGGTCATATTAAGAAGAAGCTCCAGATAAGTGAGTGGCTCAGGAATCTCTTCTTTCAGCTTCTCATACTCGAGAGCCCAAGTCACAAAGTTGTCATCACCATTGGTATCAACATGACATGTTATGATGAAGTTCTTATAGGATTCCTTGAGATCACCTCCGATCACTCTGAATTTCACTAATTTCTTCTCATCATCTATGGCCTCAATAACATCCTTCACGGTTTTGGTCTTCCCATCTGCCAAATATTACAATATGCATATGGTAAGAACATTTTGATAGAAAAGGGAGGAAAGATATTAAACCAATTCAAGCTAATTAATTAAGAGTGTACCATGGCTAATTTTCCAGATGATGACAGAGCCCACAGTTCCCCATTGGCCTTCAACTCCGAGAATAGTTGAGCACATGGAGGGCACATGATGAGGTCTTTCTCTAAAGATTTCATGGAAAACATCTCCATGAAAACTTATCTCTATCTGCCCAAGCACCTTGCCTTTTAGGCCCATCTTATAACAAAGAGAGTAGTGATATATATATATGATTCTTAATTAGTTGTGCCAAATTCAGCTGCGCATTGAGTGTTATTTATAGGCCTTCAGCTCTCATTCAGTGGTGGAGGGAAGGGGTGGGGGCAGGGGGCCCAAGGTGTGTAAATCTTCTCTCATATTCAAAATTTAAAAATTTCTCAAAATAGTACTCCGTATGTTTTCTTCTTTTTTTTTTCACCCCTATGAGCATGATAGAGTTTTTATGTTATATAATTTAAATTTTTTTAGAAGTTAGAATTATTTTTATACTTGCCTAAAACATGATTTCACCAAAAAGTCATAAGAAGGACAAAAAGTATTCAAATTATGATAGTCTGGGTTATTAAATGACAATAGTCTGAGACTAAATTTGAAATTAGGAATAAGGTTCAAATTGACCACTGAACGTAACCTGAAAATGCAATTAGGCCACTGAACCAAAAAAAAAAAAAAAGTACAATTAGGCCACTGAACACTCCAAATGTATGCAATTTCACCTGATAGCAGGTTACCTGCTTACGTGGCAGCTAAGTTGGCATTTTTAATAATTTTAAATAATTTTTAATAATAATTAAATTTTAAAAAAAAAAAAAAAAAAAAAACGACGGGGTGGCTGGCCTTCCCCCCCCCCCCCCCACCCATCTTTCTTCGTCCCCGGTGGAGACGAAGGAGGGGGAAAGGGTGGCCGACGATCACCCTGTCGTTTTATTTTTTTTTTTTTAATTATTTATTTTTTTTCAATTTTTTAAAAATTTATTAAAAATTATTAAAAATGTCAACTCAGCTGCCACGTAAGCAAGTAACCTACTAAAATTGATGATAACCTGCTATTCGGTGAAATTGCATATATTTAGAGTGTTTAGTGGCCTAATTGGACTTCTTTTTTTTCGTTCAAAAGCCTAATTGCATTTTCAGGTTACGTTTAGTGACTAATTTGAACCTTATTCCTTGAAATTATAATCAAAGACAAGGGAACGCCAGTAAAATTAACTCATTGTGAAAATAAAAGAAAAATAAAGAGACAAAAAATATCATTATCTAAAATATAGTTTCACTACAAAGTCATGAAAGGATCAAAAGTGTCCCAAATATAATAGATTAGGGTGTTAAATGAAAAATAATAATAATCTGACAATAAATTTAAAATTATCATAAAAAAAAAAAAACAAAGAATCTCCGCTAAAATTAACTCCTTAAAGAAATTATTGCTTTAATATCAGCCACATATTTGTTGAGATAATCATGAAAATGCAGGCATCTTATCTGAGAAAACTTCGACATCCCTAAACTTAGCATCCTACTCACACTAAAATCCTTTTGACTAACATATACCTATTTCAATTAATAAAATAAGTACAACAATTAATATTTCAATAAACTTTACACAAACAATAACAAATTAACAATAGATCACAACAATTGCGCTAACCACTCTTCCAAATGCAGTTGAAGTCTTCTTATTTAATTGGAATAATTGGTGTTTTTTCTTCCACTCATAAATTTTGTTGAGAAGCAATATCCTAATTGGGCCCCAAAAGAGTGAAATCTTTAAATTGATCTAATGAAAGTAATAGATAATAATATATAAATAAATAAATCTTATTGCGTCTGAGTATGGTCGTTGCTTTTTATGTCCGAGGCATCGATCAAATATGTTTTCTTATTTGCTTTTAATCAGCTACTCCTGTTATAATTTGTTTTCTAATCTGCTGCATGCAAAGTGCAATAGTGAACATGTTGCAGTGTTTGAATTTGTACACGCAAACATTAATTAATTAATTAATTGATATTAATAATACTATCAGATATAATAATGAGAGTACACTTTATTATATGTTTAATTAGTAAATGTAGGTATATGAATGTCATATGTTGTTGTATCATAGTAATATTCTTACCGATGAAATAAATTATTTTGGATATATATACTTGACTAATTTATATATATATTTGTATAAATTATTAACGGAGAGCCCGGAGGCTGCATTAAGCATCTCAAGGATTTATCCACCTTGATAATATGAGGTTACATTCTTGCTAATGAAGCTACAACTCACACCAGAAGAGAGGAATTGATTAATTTTGCAACAACAAATATTTGTCAGCAATCTTTGGAGAAAGATAAGTATTTTTGTTTCTAAAAAAATATTAATATATGTATATATGTGATAGATGATTATTCTGTGCAAGAGACCATATTATCCTAGAAACATGTCTTTATCAAATACTTAAATATGTATCGTGATTACCTTAGGTGGATAGTACCTATAATAGTTACTACTCTGTGACGCTTGGCTTGTGTCACACGACATCGTTGCAATGTGGGTTCACGTTGTTGCTATTAAAAAGGTTAGCTTTACATGTTTACATGTATACGTTTACGTTAGATTATTTTTACATCTAACTTGTGATATTAGAGTTGCGTTATCAATGTCTAGTTTATTAACTATGTATTTCATATCATTGTTTATCATTTGCTCAAATCTCTATATGTTGTGATTCTTTTCAAATTTAAAGACCCAAACTCTTTTAAATTGTGGCATGAGCGATTGGCCGGATCGTGTTTTAGTCAAAATATAATGAGTCAAATTTGTAATAATCTTGATTGAAAATTATATATATGTCAAACAGTAGTCAAAGAAAACAATTGATAGACCAAACCAATAATTTTCCCTTATTAAAAATAAAATAATAAATACTTTTTATTATAGAATTTAAAATATTTATGTAATTTTATTATAAAAAAATGTAATTTTATTATAAATAAAATAATACATGATACATTCAACATTTAGGGTCTGTTTCAGAACTAAAAAAAATGTCTTCTGAAAATCATTTTCTTGATTTTTTCGTGTTTGGGTATTTAAAGAAAATAGCATCAAAGAAAATATTTATTATGGTCAACAAAAAAAGAGTCAATTTGACGTAAAATGTCTTCTTAAATTTTTAGTCGAAAGACAATTTTTAAATTTTTTTATTTTCCTATATCTCTCTTCCCTCAAATCTCTTTTCAAACTAAATTCCGAATTATTATTACCACCACACCACCACCATCACCATCACACCACCAACATACAGCAACACCACTTATTATTATTATTACTATTATTATTATTATTATTATTATTATTATTATTATTAATATTATTATTATTATATCCTAAAAAATTATTATTATTATTACTCCGTATTATTATTATTATTATTATTATTATTATTATTATTATTATTATTATTATTATTATTACAAATAATATATTCATTTTCAAGAAATTGAACGAAACATTAAAAATATATATAATTTCTTAATATGCTACCAAACAAAAAAAAAAAAAAATCATACTTTCAGCCAAATACTCGAAAATTAAAATATTTTCCAAAAAATAATTTTTATTTTTTTCTGAAAAATTATTTTCTTGAATAACGTTTTCAAAATTTTTAAACAAACCCTTACTTAAATTTAAAACGTAACATGTTATTCTAGAAGAATACATAATTACATAAACTTGTAGCTCATGGAAAAAATTAAAATGCAATCTCAGCCACATTTATAACAGTTCAACCACAAGAAGGCCCGTGCATTTCTATTTATTTTATTATTATTATTATTATTATTATTATTATTGTTATTATTGTTATTATTATTATTATTATTATTATTATTATTATTATTATTATTATTATTATTATTATTATTACTATTATTATTATTATTAGTATTATTACTATTATTACTACTACTATTATTACTACTACTATTACTACTACTACTATTACTACTACTACTACTACTACTATTATTATTATTATTATTATTATTATTATTATTATTAAATAAATGTTGCATGGCCCTCTCGTTATTAAAATTGCGAGAAAGACTGGCATTCTTGTTTGGAAAATGATATTGTATTAAAATGCAATCTCAGCGACATTTATAACAGTTCAACCACAAGATGGCCAATGCATTATTATTTTTTTGGTTCACACAAGGAACTAGAAGGTCCCAAGAATTAATTAGTAAATTTTTCTTGTAGCCACGTTTCTAGTGTCTCTCGCCTTTCGGGGCTGAGTCATGATTGTTGTCCCAGTTTTGTCTCATGCGTTATTATTATTATTATTATTATTATTATTATTATTAAACAAACTTCAAAGCTTAATTAGCCACCTAACAACTGTTAACAGTGCGTTTCATGGCCCTCTCGTTATTAAATTGCAAGAGAAAGACTGGCATTCTTGTTTGGAAAATGAGACTTAGCTTGAAAAATGGGGAGAATTTTTATTTTTTTAAAAAAAAATCGTAAAATAATGAATTTTCCTTTTAAAAAAATATTTTGAATCCCATTTCATAATACAAAAACTTATATAACAACCAATGTATCTAGTACCGATGCCCTCTTTTCAAAGTTGGCCCTAGCAATAGCTAAAACGATATTAAATGGCATTATAAGTGGCTATTTTGTGGTACAATTATTTGTGGAGTTCACTTTTGATTTGGGTCGGGCCCGGGTTCTTTGTAGCAAGGCGAAGAGATTGATATATTGTACACTCAAAACGGATAATGGGTAAATGAGAAATTGATGCTCAAAATAGACCATTTTGAGTTGGAAATAAAGGTGGAAATGCTTTAAAAAAGCTTTTTGTCCGAAGTTCATACATAAGTAATTTAATGTCGAATTTGTTTATTTAAATATGTAACTCATGGTATATGAATACAATGTAATATATTATAATTGTTACTAAACTTTTTTTAAATAGTAATCAAATATTTTTGTTGCGGGTTCTAATATATTTAACGAATGCACATATATACAAGATCAATGAATGAATCAACGGTATCCGTCCTTTAGGTGTTTTGCTCAGTGTTCATTTAGTTCAACCATTATTGTTGAATAAATTATTACGGATAAAGAAATTCCTAATTTAAGGAATTTAGATGTAGTAAAAATTAAAAAAAAAATTAATTATAATGTAACCCAAAGATATTGGACAATGGGTAAATATGATGTAACCCAAAGATCAAAATGCTAAAGAAAGTGTTTGGTTATTCAACCGTTTGAAGCAGCAATTTGTTTCAAGCCACTAAAATACAAACATTGCAATTTACAATATTTTCACTTATCGTTTTTGAGAATGATTTCTCCAAAACACCTCTATATTAAGAGCCAGTTTCGCTGTCTCACTGCTTGCCTATCAACGAATGGACAAGCTTATTTTTAAATTGGAGCTCTAAGTCTTATAGGAGCCTCAAGACTCACATGCCATGTGGGAAAAGTGACAAAACCAAGGGGAGCCGAACGTTCGGCTCCCCATATGTTTTATTTATTTTTTTAAAAAAATTATTTCTTTTATTAAATTACTATTATTATTATTATTATTTTTAAAACAACTATTATTATTATTATTATTATTATTATTATTATTATTATTATTATTATATGTATATCTTAGGTTATTTTACATGTTAATTTAAATAGCTAATTTTTTTGAATAACTTTTTACCAACTGTTGATATAATTCGCTGGTCAAATCCGCTAAACGCTAGGCGCTAGCTGCTGATTGACAAACAAGGACATTGCGAGATAGTTTCTCACTTCAATTTGTTGTGTGATTTGAATACTCTCTTTGTCAACAAATCCCTCAAATAGTTAATATGATTGGCTTAATTATATTTTTTTAATTTTTTCATGGTATTAATAAAATACTTGGTAAATAAATATATAGCATTATTTTGTATTATAACTTTGATATTTAATTAAAAATAGTGCACAAAAAAAAAGATAATAGACAATGTAGTGAATATAATCAATTGATGAATTTGAATGTAAAGAATATTTTTTACATTGGAGAAAAATAAAGACAATATAACTAATGAAATTATTTCTCTTAATTAATTTATTGATAATGAATAATTTTTTTTGAATAAAGATATTGTAGGGACAATGTAGCGAATATAATCAATTGATGAATTTGAATGTAAAAATGAAATTATTTCTCTTATTTTATTTATAGATAATGAATAATTTTTTTTTTTGAACAAAGGCATTGTAGACACATAATTCTAAATTAAAGAAATGCATATTTATTATTTTTTGTTGTAGCTACTAAATTATTATTTAATTTAATAAGAGTAAAATAGTGTACTAATTATGCCAACTTTGATTGGGATGAGATTCGAACCTAAGACCTTTCTTATTAAAATCAATGAGTAAGCTAACAGTGAACTACCAGGACTATGTAGTCTAATGGTATCCGGGTTGGACTTCTATTTGAAAGATTGTGAGTTCAAGCCTCAGTGGAGGCGTTATTGGTTCTTTGTGTTTTAGTAGGCCGAGAAAGTATATGAACAGAAATTAGCGGAGAAGATAATATTTTAAAAAATTTGACTGTCATTTTTTCTACCCATTATAGGCCTAACTCTCTTTGGCTCCGGTGCAGCCATTTGAAGAATACACCAATAGTGTTAACAAAAGGCACCAATAGTGTTAGGAAAAACACAACAATGAAATGCAAAAATACACCAAAAAATACACAACTAACAAACCCAAAAAAATACATCATATAACTCCTCACCCCTAATGGTGCATTTCCGAGCACTGTGTGGTGCTTTTATTCATACCTAATGGTGTATTTTCGGTGATGCGTACCTAATTTGTGTGCTGTTTTGTTGTGCATTTGCTCACGTTATTGGTGTATATTTGCATAACTATTGGTGCGGCCGCACTGACCGCACAAGAAGGCGCGACCGCACCTAAACTTAACTATATATATATATATATATATATATATATATATATATATATATATATATATATATATATATATATATATATATATATATATATATATAAAGAGCCTTTTTAAGGCATATTAAATTATATAGCATAGAGACAATCTCGCGTGCGCAGGGGGACTTGGCTCCTCGGTTGTGGACTGATTTTATTATCTATTTTCTCCCCTCAGAACTCTGCTCAACCTTCGTTCTCATCCTCATGTGTTTATCTCTTGCTCTGGTTCGCCGGGCTCTATAGTTTGAGTGCTCAAACTTAGAATCGTAGTACGTTTTATCCAGAAAAATCTAGACTACAACTCTCCTAACACCTTTGGGAGGTAGCAAATAAGGTTTTAAGAAAAGAGTGTTTCGCTCGACTCGTACTAACCACCCTAAACCTTTTTCTAATACTTGTGCTTGTTATTCTTCCCCAGAAATATTATTTTTTTCGTAGTAATATTTTGATTTTCGAATAACATCATCATCATCATTATTATAATTGTTAAACTTATTAGGAATAAGGGTCAAATAGACCACTCAACTGCACATTAAAATGCAATTGGGCCATCAAACTCAAAAAAAAAATGCAATTAGGTCCTTGAACAAACTAAAATCATGTAATTATGTCAAAAATGACTTGTTTCCAGGTTAAGTGCTAACATGGTGGTTAACGTCTAATAAATTATTTTATTTATTTTTTAAATATTAAAAATTTTAAGAGAATTAAAAAAAAACAAAAAACAAAAAAAAACAAAAAACAAAAACAAAAACAAAAAAAAAACAAACAAAAAACCCCAACCCCATCCTTTCCTCTCCCCTCCGTCTTCGCCGACTGAACTGGAGACAAAATGCATCTTCAATTGTTGCTGTGGAATTCAGCGGAGGTGCCGGAGATGATGTAGATGGTGAAGATGGAGGCGAGGTCGTTGATGGTGAGGGAGTAGCCTTGAAGTGGAGGAGTGCACATCTCGAAAGTCTCGACAGCGGTGGTGGTGGCTCACTAGGCAAAGAGCACCACGGAAGCATGTTGAGGATATTGCATAAAGAAGAAAAGGTGAGGAGGAAAGTAGTAACCATGATAATGGATAGAGAGAGTGATGTATATAAAAGTTTGATGATTTCTTTGGACATATACTCCTCTCAATTCCCATGCAATGTTATCATAGGCGTGGCCTCCTTGCAGCATTAAGAAACTGGGGTGAAACGGTAAGCGTACCATCAATTTACAAATACGCCGCTGGCGATGACGGAGCGGTGGGGAGGAGAGGGAAGGGGTGGGTTGGGGATTTTTGTTTTTTGTTTTTTTTTTTTTTTTGTTTTTTTTTTTTTGTTTTTTTTTTTGTTTTGTTTTCTTTTTTAATTTTCTTAAAATTTATAATATTTAAAAAATAAATAAAATAGTTTATTAGAGGATAACTGCCATGTCAGCACGTACTTAACCTGGAGAACAAGTTATTTTTGACACAATTACAAGATTTTAGTTTGTTCAGAGACCTAATTGCATTCTTTTTTGTTCGATGGCCCAATTACATTTTGGTGTCCAGTTGAGTGACCTATTTGACCCTTATTCTTACTCGTTAAAATATTATGACTTCATATTCATGGCTTCAGCTTGGCATGGTGATCACCCATGTAGCTCATGGAAAAAATTAAATTAAAATGCAATCTCAGCCACATTTATAAGGGTGTATTTGGTTCATAGGTTTAGCTATTAGGAATGGGAATCAAAGTCACTGTTATTGTTTGGTTTACATGTTTCTTGAACACTACTATGAGATTTGATTACTCCCTTAATTAGAAAACTAATTCCCTAGTAAAATAAGGGTTTCATTCTATTATTCCCCTCCTAATTGGTAATTTGATTTTTTAAGTTTGTATTATTGCTTTTAGATTTTTTTTTTCTTTTTCATCTCCCAAAAGGTTGAATCCCCAACCCTAAGGGCAAATTATGTTGTGCATCCGTAGGCACCATGCATGGTGCATACGGATGCAAAAATGACGTCGTTTTGCATCAAAACGCGCGTCCTAGAATTCTGGATTTATAGTTATGAAGTTATGCAATTCTGGATTTATAGTTATGAAGTTATGGATGTATAGTTATGCAATTCTGGATTTATAGTTATAGAATTATGGATGTGTAGTTATGTAACTCTGAATGTATAGTTATGAAATTATGGATGTGATGAAATTATGGATGTGTAGTTATGCAATTCTATTTTTTTTTTTTAAGTTAGACGTAAAATACATCATATAACTCCTCACCCCTAATGGTGCATTTCCGAGCACTGTGTGGTGCTTTTATTCATACCTAATGGTGTATTTTCGGTGATGCGTACCTAATTTGTGTGCTGTTTTGTTGTGCATTTGCTCACGTTATTGGTGTATATTTGCATAACTATTGGTGCGGCCGCACTGACCGCACAAGAAGGCGCGACCGCACCTAAACTTAACTATATATATATATATATATATATATATATATATATATATATATATATATATATATATAAAGAGCCTTTTTAAGGCATATTAAATTATATAGCATAGAGACAATCTCGCGTGCGCAGGGGGACTTGGCTCCTCGGTTGTGGACTGATTTTATTATCTATTTTCTCCCCTCAGAACTCTGCTCAACCTTCGTTCTCATCCTCATGTGTTTATCTCTTGCTCTGGTTCGCCGGGCTCTATAGTTTGAGTGCTCAAACTTAGAATCGTAGTACGTTTTATCCAGAAAAATCTAGACTACAACTCTCCTAACACCTTTGGGAGGTAGCAAATAAGGTTTTAAGAAAAGAGTGTTTCGCTCGACTCGTACTAACCACCCTAAACCTTTTTCTAATACTTGTGCTTGTTATTCTTCCCCAGAAATATTATTTTTTTCGTAGTAATATTTTGATTTTCGAATAACATCATCATCATCATTATTATAATTGTTAAACTTATTAGGAATAAGGGTCAAATAGACCACTCAACTGCACATTAAAATGCAATTGGGCCATCAAACTCAAAAAAAAATGCAATTAGGTCCTTGAACAAACTAAAATCATGTAATTATGTCAAAAATGACTTGTTTCCAGGTTAAGTGCTAACATGGTGGTTAACGTCTAATAAATTATTTTATTTATTTTTTAAATATTAAAAATTTTAAGAAAATTAAAAAAAAAACAAAAAACAAAAAAAACAAAAAACAAAAAACAAAAACAAAAACAAAAAAAACAAACAAAAAACCCCAACCCCATCCTTTCCTCTCCCCTCCGTCTTCGCCGACTGAACTGGAGACAAAATGCATCTTCAATTGTTGCTGTGGAATTCAGCGGAGGTGCCGGAGATGATGTAGATGGTGAAGATGGAGGCGAGGTCGTTGATGGTGAGGGAGTAGCCTTGAAGTGGAGGAGTGCACATCTCGAAAGTCTCGACAGCGGTGGTGGTGGCTCACTAGGCAAAGAGCACCACGGAAGCATGTTGAGGATATTGCATAAAGAAGAAAAGGTGAGGAGGAAAGTAGTAACCATGATAATGGATAGAGAGAGTGATGTATATAAAAGTTTGATGATTTCTTTGGACATATACTCCTCTCAATTCCCATGCAATGTTATCATAGGCGTGGCCTCCTTGCAGCATTAAGAAACTGGGGTGAAACGGTAAGCGTACCATCAATTTACAAATACGCCGCTGGCGATGACGGAGCGGTGGGGAGGAGAGGGAAGGGGTGGGTTGGGGATTTTTGTTTTTTGTTTTTTTTTTTTTTTGTTTTTTTTTTTTTGTTTTTTTTTTTGTTTTGTTTTCTTTTTTAATTTTCTTAAAATTTATAATATTTAAAAAATAAATAAAATAGTTTATTAGAGGATAACTGCCATGTCAGCACGTACTTAACCTGGAGAACAAGTTATTTTTGACACAATTACAAGATTTTAGTTTGTTCAGAGACCTAATTGCATTCTTTTTTGTTCGATGGCCCAATTACATTTTGGTGTCCAGTTGAGTGACCTATTTGACCCTTATTCTTACTCGTTAAAATATTATGACTTCATATTCATGGCTTCAGCTTGGCATGGTGATCACCCATGTAGCTCATGGAAAAAATTAAATTAAAATGCAATCTCAGCCACATTTATAAGGGTGTATTTGGTTCATAGGTTTAGCTATTAGGAATGGGAATCAAAGTCACTGTTATTGTTTGGTTTACATGTTTCTTGAACACTACTATGAGATTTGATTACTCCCTTAATTAGAAAACTAATTCCCTAGTAAAATAAGGGTTTCATTCTATTATTCCCCTCCTAATTGGTAATTTGATTTTTTAAGTTTGTATTATTGCTTTTAGATTTTTTTTTTCTTTTTCATCTCCCAAAAGGTTGAATCCCCAACCCTAAGGGCAAATTATGTTGTGCATCCGTAGGCACCATGCATGGTGCATACGGATGCAAAAATGACGTCGTTTTGCATCAAAACGCGCGTCCTAGAATTCTGGATTTATAGTTATGAAGTTATGCAATTCTGGATTTATAGTTATGAAGTTATGGATGTATAGTTATGCAATTCTGGATTTATAGTTATAGAATTATGGATGTGTAGTTATGTAACTCTGAATGTATAGTTATGAAATTATGGATGTGATGAAATTATGGATGTGTAGTTATGCAATTCTATTTTTTTTTTTTAAGTTAGACGTAAAATACATCATATAACTCCTCACCCCTAATGGTGCATTTCCGAGCACTGTGTGGTGCTTTTATTCATACCTAATGGTGTATTTTCGGTGATGCGTACCTAATTTGTGTGCTGTTTTGTTGTGCATTTGCTCACGTTATTGGTGTATATTTGCATAACTATTGGTGCGGCCGCACTGACCGCACAAGAAGGCGCGACCGCACCTAAACTTAACTATATATATATATATATATATATATATATATATATATATATATATATATATATATATATATATATATATATATATATATATATATATATATATATATATAAAGAGCCTTTTTAAGGCATATTAAATTATATAGCATAGAGACAATCTCGCGTGCGCAGGGGGACTTGGCTCCTCGGTTGTGGACTGATTTTATTATCTATTTTCTCCCCTCAGAACTCTGCTCAACCTTCGTTCTCATCCTCATGTGTTTATCTCTTGCTCTGGTTCGCCGGGCTCTATAGTTTGAGTGCTCAAACTTAGAATCGTAGTACGTTTTATCCAGAAAAATCTAGACTACAACTCTCCTAACACCTTTGGGAGGTAGCAAATAAGGTTTTAAGAAAAGAGTGTTTCGCTCGACTCGTACTAACCACCCTAAACCTTTTTCTAATACTTGTGCTTGTTATTCTTCCCCAGAAATATTATTTTTTTCGTAGTAATATTTTGATTTTCGAATAACATCATCATCATCATTATTATAATTGTTAAACTTATTAGGAATAAGGGTCAAATAGACCACTCAACTGCACATTAAAATGCAATTGGGCCATCAAACTCAAAAAAAAAATGCAATTAGGTCCTTGAACAAACTAAAATCATGTAATTATGTCAAAAATGACTTGTTTCCAGGTTAAGTGCTAACATGGTGGTTAACGTCTAATAAATTATTTTATTTATTTTTTAAATATTAAAAATTTTAAGAGAATTAAAAAAAAACAAAAAACAAAAAAAACAAAAAACAAAAACAAAAACAAAAAAAAAAAACAAACAAAAAACCCCAACCCCATCCTTTCCTCTCCCCTCCGTCTTCGCCGACTGAACTGGAGACAAAATGCATCTTCAATTGTTGCTGTGGAATTCAGCGGAGGTGCCGGAGATGATGTAGATGGTGAAGATGGAGGCGAGGTCGTTGATGGTGAGGGAGTAGCCTTGAAGTGGAGGAGTGCACATCTCGAAAGTCTCGACAGCGGTGGTGGTGGCTCACTAGGCAAAGAGCACCACGGAAGCATGTTGAGGATATTGCATAAAGAAGAAAAGGTGAGGAGGAAAGTAGTAACCATGATAATGGATAGAGAGAGTGATGTATATAAAAGTTTGATGATTTCTTTGGACATATACTCCTCTCAATTCCCATGCAATGTTATCATAGGCGTGGCCTCCTTGCAGCATTAAGAAACTGGGGTGAAACGGTAAGCGTACCATCAATTTACAAATACGCCGCTGGCGATGACGGAGCGGTGGGGAGGAGAGGGAAGGGTGGGTTGGGGATTTTTGTTTTTTGTTTTTTTTGTTTTTTTTTTTTTTGTTTTTTTTTTGTTTTGTTTTCTTTTTTAATTTTCTTAAAATTTATAATATTTAAAAAATAAATAAAATAGTTTATTAGAGGATAACTGCCATGTCAGCACGTACTTAACCTGGAGAACAAGTTATTTTTGACACAATTACAAGATTTTAGTTTGTTCAGAGACCTAATTGCATTCTTTTTTGTTCGATGGCCCAATTACATTTTGGTGTCCAGTTGAGTGACCTATTTGACCCTTATTCTTACTCGTTAAAATATTATGACTTCATATTCATGGCTTCAGCTTGGCATGGTGATCACCCATGTAGCTCATGGAAAAAATTAAATTAAAATGCAATCTCAGCCACATTTATAAGGGTGTATTTGGTTCATAGGTTTAGCTATTAGGAATGGGAATCAAAGTCACTGTTATTGTTTGGTTTACATGTTTCTTGAACACTACTATGAGATTTGATTACTCCCTTAATTAGAAAACTAATTCCCTAGTAAAATAAGGGTTTCATTCTATTATTCCCCTCCTAATTGGTAATTTGATTTTTTAAGTTTGTATTATTGCTTTTAGATTTTTTTTTTCTTTTTCATCTCCCAAAAGGTTGAATCCCCAACCCTAAGGGCAAATTATGTTGTGCATCCGTAGGCACCATGCATGGTGCATACGGATGCAAAAATGACGTCGTTTTGCATCAAAACGCGCGTCCTAGAATTCTGGATTTATAGTTATGAAGTTATGCAATTCTGGATTTATAGTTATGAAGTTATGGATGTATAGTTATGCAATTCTGGATTTATAGTTATAGAATTATGGATGTGTAGTTATGTAACTCTGAATGTATAGTTATGAAATTATGGATGTGATGAAATTATGGATGTGTAGTTATGCAATTCTATTTTTTTTTTTTAAGTTAGACGTAAAATACATCATATAACTCCTCACCCCTAATGGTGCATTTCCGAGCACTGTGTGGTGCTTTTATTCATACCTAATGGTGTATTTTCGGTGATGCGTACCTAATTTGTGTGCTGTTTTGTTGTGCATTTGCTCACGTTATTGGTGTATATTTGCATAACTATTGGTGCGGCCGCACTGACCGCACAAGAAGGCGCGACCGCACCTAAACTTAACTATATATATATATATATATATATATATATATATATATATATATATATATATATATATATATATATATATATATATATATATATATATATATATATATATATATATATATATATATATATATATATATATATATATATATATATATATATATATATATATATAAAGAGCCTTTTTAAGGCATATTAAATTATATAGCATAGAGACAATCTCGCGTGCGCAGGGGGACTTGGCTCCTCGGTTGTGGACTGATTTTATTATCTATTTTCTCCCCTCAGAACTCTGCTCAACCTTCGTTCTCATCCTCATGTGTTTATCTCTTGCTCTGGTTCGCCGGGCTCTATAGTTTGAGTGCTCAAACTTAGAATCGTAGTACGTTTTATCCAGAAAAATCTAGACTACAACTCTCCTAACACCTTTGGGAGGTAGCAAATAAGGTTTTAAGAAAAGAGTGTTTCGCTCGACTCGTACTAACCACCCTAAACCTTTTTCTAATACTTGTGCTTGTTATTCTTCCCCAGAAATATTATTTTTTTCGTAGTAATATTTTGATTTTCGAATAACATCATCATCATCATTATTATAATTGTTAAACTTATTAGGAATAAGGGTCAAATAGACCACTCAACTGCACATTAAAATGCAATTGGGCCATCAAACTCAAAAAAAAAAATGCAATTAGGTCCTTGAACAAACTAAAATCATGTAATTATGTCAAAAATGACTTGTTTCCAGGTTAAGTGCTAACATGGTGGTTAACGTCTAATAAATTATTTTATTTATTTTTTAAATATTAAAAATTTTAAGAGAATTAAAAAAAAAACAAAAAACAAAAAAAAAAAAAAAACAAAAACAAAAACAAAAAAAACAAACAAAAAACCCCAACCCCATCCTTTCCTCTCCCCTCCGTCTTCGCCGACTGAACTGGAGACAAAATGCATCTTCAATTGTTGCTGTGGAATTCAGCGGAGGTGCCGGAGATGATGTAGATGGTGAAGATGGAGGCGAGGTCGTTGATGGTGAGGGAGTAGCCTTGAAGTGGAGGAGTGCACATCTCGAAAGTCTCGACAGCGGTGGTGGTGGCTCACTAGGCAAAGAGCACCACGGAAGCATGTTGAGGATATTGCATAAAGAAGAAAAGGTGAGGAGGAAAGTAGTAACCATGATAATGGATAGAGAGAGTGATGTATATAAAAGTTTGATGATTTCTTTGGACATATACTCCTCTCAATTCCCATGCAATGTTATCATAGGCGTGGCCTCCTTGCAGCATTAAGAAACTGGGGTGAAACGGTAAGCGTACCATCAATTTACAAATACGCCGCTGGCGATGACGGAGCGGTGGGGAGGAGAGGGAAGGGGTGGGTTGGGGATTTTTGTTTTTTGTTTTTTTTGTTTTTTTTTTTTTTGTTTTTTTTTTGTTTTGTTTTCTTTTTTAATTTTCTTAAAATTTATAATATTTAAAAAATAAATAAAATAGTTTATTAGAGGATAACTGCCATGTCAGCACGTACTTAACCTGGAGAACAAGTTATTTTTGACACAATTACAAGATTTTAGTTTGTTCAGAGACCTAATTGCATTCTTTTTTGTTCGATGGCCCAATTACATTTTGGTGTCCAGTTGAGTGACCTATTTGACCCTTATTCTTACTCGTTAAAATATTATGACTTCATATTCATGGCTTCAGCTTGGCATGGTGATCACCCATGTAGCTCATGGAAAAAATTAAATTAAAATGCAATCTCAGCCACATTTATAAGGGTGTATTTGGTTCATAGGTTTAGCTATTAGGAATGGGAATCAAAGTCACTGTTATTGTTTGGTTTACATGTTTCTTGAACACTACTATGAGATTTGATTACTCCCTTAATTAGAAAACTAATTCCCTAGTAAAATAAGGGTTTCATTCTATTATTCCCCTCCTAATTGGTAATTTGATTTTTTAAGTTTGTATTATTGCTTTTAGATTTTTTTTTTCTTTTTCATCTCCCAAAAGGTTGAATCCCCAACCCTAAGGGCAAATTATGTTGTGCATCCGTAGGCACCATGCATGGTGCATACGGATGCAAAAATGACGTCGTTTTGCATCAAAACGCGCGTCCTAGAATTCTGGATTTATAGTTATGAAGTTATGCAATTCTGGATTTATAGTTATGAAGTTATGGATGTATAGTTATGCAATTCTGGATTTATAGTTATAGAATTATGGATGTGTAGTTATGTAACTCTGAATGTATAGTTATGAAATTATGGATGTGTAGTTATGCAATTCTTTTTTTTTTTTTTTCAGTTAGACGTAAAAACGACGTCGTTTTTGCATCCGGATGCACCATGCAAAATTGTCTTGATTTTTTATTCTTGTATTTGGGAGGATGTCTTTATATTAGAATAAATTATCTTAATTTTTTATTCTTATATTTTAAAAACCTTTATTCCCATTATAGGATCATAAATAACCAAACAGCAATATTGGTAATTATTCCAATACCACTTTACTACCAAACATGCAAAATACTTTCACCAAAACTCATTACCATTATTAAGTATTTTATTCCCATTACGATTCCCATGTACGAATCAAACACACTCTGACAGTTCAATCACAAGAAGGTCTATGCATTATTATTTTTTTGGTGCATAAAAGGGACCGGGAGATATCAAGAATTAATAGATTTTCTTTATAGCCACATTTATAGTGTCTCTTTCAAGGATATTTCTTACCCCTTCCGGAAGCTGAGTCAGGATTGTTGTCCCCACTTGATGCTTTGCCCCATGCATTATTGTCATTATCATTAAATAAACTTCAAAGCTTAGCCACTTCACAACTGCTAACAGTAGCATGGCCCTCTCGTTATTAAATTTCAAGAGAAAGACTGGCATTCTTGTTTGGAAAATGATACTGTATGAGACTTGAAAAATGGGGAGATTTTTTTTTTAAAAAAAAAAATCGTAAAATAATGATTTTTTCCTTTTTTTTTTTAATAATTTGAATCTCATTTCATAATACAAAAAGTTATAAAACAACTAATGTATCTAGTACCGACACCCTCTTTTCAAGTTAGGTGGCAAATTATTGTGTGGACTATGGTCCACAAAGTGTTATGTAAATCATAATAAAAAATACATTTTTTTTTTATTTTTTTTTTCAATGAATAGCGACTTTTATTGATAAATAGCTCGGAGGGTAGAAAAGCCCCTTAAATCAAACAAGAGAGCCAGTTTGGCTTTTACAGACATATCACTGAGAGAGCTAAAAATAAAAGGGGTGGTGACGTTAAGGCCTTCCGCCACTAGAGCGTCGGCTAGCTTATTAGCTTCTCTATAGACGTGGCGTATGACGAAATCCCACGTTAAGCGACACGAACGGATGCAACGAACAGAGTCTCTTAGCCTCCATGGAACATTGACGTCCAGCTTAAAAAATTACATTTTAATATATTAAAATTACATTATTTGTGTATTGAAGTTATATTATACAAAATAATGTACTTTTAGTACTCATCAAACAGTGTACTTTTCCTAAATACAATGTACATTTTTAATATATTAAAAGTGCATTGTTTGTATATTGAATGTACATTATTTGATAGTATGGAACTATGTGGACCATGGTCCGCATAATAATGATTGGTGAAGGTTGGCCCTAGCGATATGTAAATATTTTGTCTATGAGACTTAAAAAATGGAGCTATGAATGGTTTCTTATTCCAGATTTCCGATTACCAGTGGTCGGAAATCCGGAACCTATCTAATCGTTTTACTGGTCGTTAACAACGACGACTCTATAAACGCGGTTGCTATTTTCAACCATTTTCTTGGGTGGTCGGAAATAGCGATGAGGGTTTTTTTGCGGATACTCAAATTGGTCAGAAATGTGTCCGAACAGGTATTTCTTACCGAATTAAGGCCATTCCGGTCACTTTTAGATTGTCAAAAATCTTGATTTCTAGCAGTGAGATCACACTCAAAATTTACTTAAACAAAATACTTAATGAAACTACCAGTGTTGCAAAAATCGCGCCTAGGCGCTAGGCGGTCGGCCACCTAGGCGCCGATTAATCGCTCTAGGCGCCCGCCTAGGCGCTCTAGGCGCCCTAGACGGTCCCCAGGCGCCTAGAGGGCGCCTAGCGATTTTTGCAACCTTGGAAACTACAAATATTGATATTGTAGTTGGAAACACATCCTAATTATTTGCAGGATCACAACCAAAACTTTTTTAGTCATGATAACACCTCCTTGCATAGTTGCATGCTAGTGTCTCCGCCATGGACAGGTACGAGGTGGCCAGGCTCCATTAATGGCTGCTATAAAAACTCCAGCTGGCGAGAGCAGTATGGCGCTAAAGCTTTGTTAGTTGAGGATTGGAACCCTGCATCAATATAATGTAGCAAAGAGGCACCTGCACTCCTCCTGTTTCCGATGAGATCCTGGGAGTCGAACGTGATGTGCAACGAACTGCAGCAACACCGTCCCCGCCGGCGATCTGCCTCCAAGACTGCACTGCCGCCTTAATTAATCTATAATTCCGTTTGAAACTTTAAAATTCTTCTCTTAAGAAATCCTAGTTTAAATTCTTTTCTTCAGAAATTCTATTGAAATCCTTTTCTAAGAAAGAGATAATTGTGTTTAGTGGTAATTTCAAATTTAGTTTCAAATTATAGTTTTTTTGTCATTTCACACTCCAAATTATCATTCACTTTTGGTCATTCCGATGACTTTCTCAATGAAATCTTGTTTTAGGCTTGCCTCTTCAATTTTGTTTTCCCCAAAGAGTTAATTTCATCGGAGATCCCATTGTCTTGGTGGAAATTCCAAATTTAGTCGTAGACAGTTGGTTTTGTCATTTAAGAGACCAAACTATCATATTTTGGACATTTTTGGTCATTCCAATAATTTTTCTTTGGTGAAACCGTATTTTGGAAAAGGGTATTTTTCGATGACAAAGAAGATGCTTCTTTGTTTTTCTTATTTTTTCTTTTTGATCTACCGATTTAGTAGATGTTTCACAAAATCATAGACTAAAATAATAGCAATCAAACTGGTCGAAGCCGACCGGGTGGCGTCATCCTGAGCTTTCCAATTGTGCGGCAAAATGATTTTCCCGCACCTGGAGATCATCACGTACTCGTGTTGGGCGTCGACCGGTTGGCCGAGTTCAGCCCATTCTCGATTCGAGACGTGGCGCTGTGGCTTACCATGGAGAGATGTGGTTAAATGGTTAATGCCCACCTACTTATCACCAATTAGTTTTGAGTAGGATATGACAACCAGGTACCATAGAACTCTGTGTTTAAGCCTGCTTGACTTCCGGCAATCCCGGGTCAAGTGAGGCATAGTGCAGCACTGAGATCTAACAACTCGGTAGGTATCGCGAGAACACCAAGAAAATTTAAAAAAAAAAAAAATTAAAGAGATGAAAATGTCATTGCTTAAAATAGAATTTCACCAAAAAAAAGTAAAAAAAAAATTAAAGAGATGAAAATGTCATTGCTTAAAATAGGATTTCACAAAAAAAAAAAAAAAAAAAAAAAGTCATCGGAAGGACAAAATGTGTCCAAATTATGATAGTCTGAATTGTCATCAAAGATAAGGACCTCCGGTAAAATTAACTCATTGTGAAAATAAATAAATAAAAATGAAGAAACAAAAATACAATTGTCTAAAATAGGATTTCACAAAAAATGTCATTTGAATGATCAAAAGTGTCTAAAATATGATATATTAGGGTGTTAATAACAAAAATGATAGTCTGGAAATAAATTTGAAATTACCATCAAAGACAACGACCTACACTGAAATTAACTTATTAAGGAATTACATCTTATTGGAGAAAACTTCGACATCCCTAAACTTAGCATCCTACTACCTATGGTTGCAGTAGGCGCTAGAAGCTAGTCGAGCGTCCGGGTAGCACCTAGCGCCTAGGCAGAATCTGGGCGGCGCTAGACGGGCATCTAAAAAATAGTGGGAGACTTGCAGTTTGACAATTTTAATGAGGTTGTTTTCAACATTCAATCAAATAACACATCCAAGTAAATGAAATAATAATGATAATTCATAAGTCATAACATCAAAACAATATTAAAAAAATAAAAAATATTCAAATATGAAATACTCAAATACTTCAATCATCCAAAGATTCAAAGTATCAAACTAGTCTACAGACGGCTGGACCGGACGAAATCGGACAAATCGACTGACTCGGCCGATTTCGCCGCCTAGGCGCCCGACCGATTTTTGGGCGCCTAATAGTAAAAGCAGAACGGTCTAAGGGCACCTAGCGCCTAGGCCGATTTTTACCATAGTGCTACTAACACTAAAAACCTTGAGACTAACATATACCAATTTCAATTAATAAAATAAGTATAACAATTAACATTTCAATAAATTTTACACGAACAACAAATTAACAATAGATCACAAAAATTGCGCTAATCACTATTGCAAATGCAGTGGAAGTCTTCTTATTTCATTGGAATAATTGGTGTTTTTTTCTTCCCCTCATAAATTTTGTAGATAGAGAAGCAATATCCTTATTGGGTGCCAAAAGAGTGAAATCTTTAAATTGATCTAATGAAAGTAATAGATAAGCATATAATAATCACCAATTAATCCATATTTCCACCTTATTAGTGAAATCTTTAAATTGATCTAATGAAAGTAATAGATAAGCATATAATAATCATCAATTAATCCATATTTCCACCTTAATTAAACATATTGTCCCTATTTGGTAAAATAGTTAGCTTACCAGTCAATTTTAGTTTATTTGACTACTATTAGCTATTTGACTTGGTTAAACAATTGAGTGTTTGATTAATTAATTTTTTTAACAATTTATTGCTCCAAAATGCTAAAATTCAAAAATTGCTCAAAATAAATTTTTCAATCAAAATTTTAAGAAGTCATTTTGCATGTAATCAGCTATCAACTAATAGCTAATTTACCAAACACTTTTACACAATCAATTAATGTTATCAACTAGTCAAACTCATTAACCCAATTAATTCACAATTATTTACCAAACACCCAATTGCCACATAATCTCTTCAATTTAATGTGTACGGATATTTCAGGCCACACGTGAAATACGCCAAATGTGAAAGTTTTCGATCAGGTATGGGAAAATCTTGAATGTTTGATCCTGTCCTTTCACCAATCCATTATGGATAACATTTATATAATTTATAGTTAAATACATAAATAATGCGATATATTACAACCAAAGTGCTGTTTGAGTTAGGTATGAATGTCTACGGATTATTCAATTTGTTGGAGTAATATATATTCATACTATACATTAAAGTGGTAAATTTTAACTTTCATAAATCTTTCCAACTTTTATTAACTTTATAGATTTATAGATTTTTATTAACTTTTAAATACATTTTCACATTAAAAATTATCAAATCAGTAAAAACTCTAAACCAAATACACCCTTACAAATATTTAATAATCTATATTGATATAGTATTTACAATTTTCTTACCAAAACTTTTATAATATATACTATATTTTTATAAATCATAATAAATAAATTTATGTATAGTAAAAAATAAAAATAAAAATAAAAAGTGCAAACTGATTGCCAAAAAATCATATACTTGCGATATTAGCTTTATATCTATTACCGTACTAAATCTAATAACAACCAATAAAGTTAGACCTATAATAGGAATTAAAAACTGTTGGTCCAATTGTTCGTTGAAATGAATGGTTCATATTACTTGTAGTATTTTTTAAAAAATTATTTTTTCTACTTTACAATCTATTATACAAGGTATCATTTACTTTTTTTAAATATCTCCGCATTTCGTCAGTATAAACTTTAGTAACGAAATATTCCATTAACTATTTATTATTCTTAATTTACTCATTGATTTTCATAATGAAGGTCTTAGGTTCGAATCTCATTACAATCAAAGTTGGCACTAGTTGAACATATATTATGAATATGTTATAGTATTAAAAAATACATTATAAAATTTAACATGAACTTTAAGAGGAGTAAAAGTATTGGTATTTAAAAGGTGAAAAAAGCACTCGAAAGAAAGCAATGTGGGACAAGAAGTGAATGCAACTTCACTTATTTGAATGTTATTTCCAACAGCTATAAATAGAGGGAATTGTAAGGAAGGAAATTAAAGTTTCATGTGCAAATATTCTAATATTAATTCACAAAGTTTGTGAAAGAAACTTCAAGAAAATAGGAATAGACTAGAATACTGTCTAGAGTAGCTGCTCCACTTGATATTAGTAGAAGTTGTGTTGAAATCTGTAATTATAAACTTGTTTAAAGAGATGCTTTATAAGGTTAATGTTTATATAGATGGGATTTAGTTTTGTAATTCATTGAACCTTGTAATTGTAAAAATTATGTATTGATTTTGAGTGAAAAAGTTTTGGGCGTAACCCCACATATATATTAGGAGGTGTTGTCGAAACTATGTTATCAAATTCCAGCCGTGTATTTCTTTGGAGCTTTATATATTGCATTTTACGTGTGTGAAATATCACCAGGAGTAACTACTATTATTGATACTCCGACTAATATCGATATTTTTCTCAACATATTTTCGCATTACATAATTTCAAAATGCATTGTAGTTCAATTTATTTATGTGACATGCATAATGCGTAACAGTACACACATACTATGGTACACACTAATATGCATAGAATTAATCTAAAACTAGATTTAATTCATATGCATCAAGACCACAGCCCAAACCTTTAACTATCAAATTGAAAAAGACGTAAAGAGATAATTTGGCCAACCATATTATGCTCAATTGGCACCTATGTCCCTCTCCTTGAGGGATTGTCACAGAATTAAACCCTGGTAATGGGGTATTGACTCTTTGAGCTACAACTTATAACGAAAATATATTGAATAAATAATTACATTTGATACCGACTATTATCATCATCATTATTTTTTTCTTACTAAAAGTTGACTTTATTATAGAGTAGGATTATTATTTCTTTGCATGGTGATCCTCCATTTCTTTGGTAATATCTAGGATAGTTTGGAGATAAGAGAGTGGCTCGGGAATCTCCTCACTCAACTTCTCATACTCAAGAGTCCATGTCACAAAATGATCATCATCATTGCTATGAACTTGACATGTTAGACTGAAACTCTTATAGGACTCCAAGATGTCACCTTTAACCACTCTGAATTTCACCAATTTCTTCTCATCATCTATGGCCTCAATAACATCTTCTGCCATTTTGGTCTTCCCTTCTGTCAAAACATTATAATATGCATACATTAAATCGTTAATTATGAATATTTTTCAATATAACTCATTTAATCAACAAAATTTGACCGGTACTTATAAGCCAAATGATTAGCCTCAATTATAATCTACCCTAAATACAACATGGCAATGCCAATGATCAAATAAGAGTATTTAACGGTAACCACATCCAAGTTGGTTAGGATACAAATTAAACATGTACTCACAAGGTCACGAGTTTATTTGAATTCCAGTTTTAATGGTTTGAACTGGTCAGCTATTGACAACTTAGGTTCTAGGTTGATTTACCTCTTTGTGATCTTTTGTCGGCTAGGGCCACAAGGCGAGGTTACTCAATGCATACCCTCGAGTAGTGACTATGAGTTTCTTGTGCACAAAAGTGTGGGTTGAGTACAGTGTTGAAAAAGACTCCAGCCCCCTAAGGGCCCGATTAAAAAAAAAAAAAAAAAAAAAAGGTTCGGCCGCCTAGGCGGCCGGACGCAGAGGAGGCCGATTTCGGGGCATTCTCCGACGCTACCGGGCGCCACCTAGTACCTAGGCGCGATTTTTACAACACTGGTTGAATATCGTACCATGGGTAAATATCAAGGTGATGGTGGAGCCCACAGTTCCTCCCTGGCCTTCAATTGAATGAATAGCTGAACACATGGAGGGCAGATGATGTGGTCTCTCTCTAAAGATTTCATGATAAATATCTCCATGAAAACTGATCTCTACCTGCCCAACTACCTTGCCTTTAAGGCCCATCTTTTACCAAAGAGAGTAGTGATTTAATTTGATTCTTATTAGTTGTGTGAAACTCAGCTGTTCATTACAGTCTCCTATATATAGGCCTTCTCAGATCAAATGTTACGATAGGGTCCCTCTTACCTTATTTATATTATTTTTTTTTATTTTGAGAATCCTAATTAACATTGACAGAAAGATTAAAAATGTTTGCTATCTGTTATCTGTTTGTAGATATTGAAGATTTGATAGCATTAAATGGACTAATAATATTGGGTTGCATTTTAATTGAGCTAGTTGAGCTTACACATCAATCAATTTGGGTGGTTTGTCTAATTAATTTAATTAGTTGATACAGATTTAGTTAAATTATATATTATAACTTAAATAAAGTAATATAATTGTGATAAGATCATGAAGTTCGTTTAAAAAAAAAAAAAAAACAATTGTGGAGTCGCTCTTGCAAAGGTTTGAGCATGGACATAAGCCTATATGTAGGCTTATAAATGTTGGCTTTTTTTTTTTTTTTTTTTGAAGCTTTGAATGAATATGGATCAGGTTTTGGGTTTGACTCGTATACATAGATTTTGATGACGTAAAATATAATGAAATAAGAAATTGGAAATATGGATTAATTGGTGATTATTATATACTTATCTGTTACTTTCATTAGATCCATTTAAAGATTTCACTCTTTTGGCGCCCAATAAGGATATTGCTTCTCTACAAAATTTATAAGTGGAAGAAAAAACACCAATTATTCCAATCAAATAAGAAGACTTAAACTGCATTTGCAAGCGTGATTAGCGCATGCAACTGTTTTGATCAATTTTTTATTGTTTGTGTCAAATTTATTGAAATATTATTTATTGTACTTATTTTATTAATTGAAATTGGTATATGCTAGTCCCAAGGATTTTAGTGTGCGTACGATGCTAAGTTTATGGATGTCGAAGTTTTCTCAAATAAGATGCATGTCTTCATCTCCTTCACCCCAACCCCAAATCGTTCTTCGTCAATGGCGATACCGAGTACATAAGGATCTTTGGGTGCGAAGGAATCATTTTGCAGCACAATTGGAAAGTTTAGGATTACACCATCCGGTCAGCTTGAGTGTTGCTATTATTTCAGTCCATGATTCTATGAATCATCTACTAAAGCGGTAGATCAAAAAGAAAAAGAAGAAAAAGAAAGAAGCATATATTCTTTGTCATCGAAACAAATCATTTTCTAAAATAGGGTTTCATCACCGAAAAAATTATTGGAATGACCAAAAGTCCAAATTAAAATATGATAGTTTGGGCTGTTAAAGGATGAAAACAATTGTCTAAAACTAAATTTGGAATTGCCACCAATGACAAGGAACCTCCTATTGAATTAACTCATTGAGAAAATAATAATAATAATAATAATAATAATTGAAGAGACGAAAATATCATTGCCTAAAACAAGATTTCACTTGAAAGGTAATCGGAAGGACCAAAAGTGTTCACAATATGATACTCCGTAATTTGGATGTTAAATGACAAAAATCATAGTTTGAGACTAAGGGTGCGTTTGGAAACTCGAAAAATGACTTCTGGAAAATGTTTTTCGTGTTTCCAGTGTTTGGCAAGAGGGGCGAAAATGAGGTCAATGGAAAATCATACATCAGTCAAAGGAAAATATGTATGTTTTGGGAGAAAATGACTTCTCATTTTTGGGAAAAAGTCATTTTCCAAGGAATGCACATGTACAAATTTTGGGCCTAATCTTTTGTGGGCTTTTGTGAGTCGGCCCACTAAACCCGCAGGCTAGGGTTCTTGCAACCAAAGCCCGCCCCATACACGTTAGCGGGCCCCGCGGACTTTTTATTTTGTTTTTCTAATCCAAAGTTTAAAAAAATAAGTAAAGTCTATAAATAATATAATTTTTTTCGTATTTAAACTTTTTTTTTTAAAAGTTATATTTGAAACAGTAGATGATGTATTACTGTGTAGCCAGTTAAACATTGAAAATATATCTTTTTCAAATATTTGTAAACAGTAGATGATAAATACTACACAGTATATATATTAATGACTTTGTAGCATTTTTATATATATTACTTTTTTTAAACTTTTTTTTAAAAAAAAGTTATATTTGAAACAGTAGATGATGTATTACTGTGTAGCCAGTTAAACATTGAAAATATATCTTTTTCAAATATTTGTAAACAGTAGATGATAAATACTACACAGTATATATATTAATGACTTTGTAGCATTTTTATATATATTACTGTGTAGAAACAGTAGATGATATATATATATATATATATATATATATATATATATATATATATATATATATATATATGTATATATATATATATATATATATACCAATTAAAATTTTTGAAGTATTCAATTCTTTTCATTTTCATACTCATTTTCTGGAAAAGAACCAAATACACAAAGACAACTTTCCGTTGTGTAGTCAAACACCGGAAAGGAAAATATTTTCTGAAAAATGACTTATTTTCCAAAAGTTATTTTCCTGCTTTCCAAACAGAGCCTAAATTTAAAATTACCACTAAAGACGAGAAATTTCCGTTATAATTATCTCTTTCTTAAGAAAATGATTTTAATAGGATTTCTGTAGAAAAGAATTTATGCTAAGATTTCTTAAGAGAAGAATATTAAAGTTTCAAACGGAATTATATTAAAGATTAATTATAGCAGCAAACGTATAGAAATTTCAAGCAATATAGATAGAAAGAAGTGCTATCAAAAGAAACTGTTCAAGTCAAGATCAACTATAAATCATGGTGTGCAAACCAGGTTGATATATAATTTGTGTAATTGAGAAGATTATTAACTCAAATTATATCGTAAAACATTTTTACAAAGTTGTTTTACAACATTAGTTTTTAAATAGGTGATAGACCTAATGGTTGTGATCCTGAAAATTAGGTTGTGTTTCCAACAAGGATATCAATATTTGGAGTTTCATTAAAAATTTTATTTAAGTAAAATTTGAGTAGGATCTACTTTTCTGATTTGAGCTGAATCAAAATAGGTTCGTGTTCTCCTAAGTGAGAGGTATAAACATAATTCTAACTTGTTAAAAAATTTAAATTATATAACATAAAAACTTTATCATGCTCATAGTGGTGAAAATAAACATACTATTTTGAGAAAATTTTAAATTGTGAATATGAGAGAAGATTTCCACACCTAGGGCCCCCTGCACCCACCCTTTCCCTTCCACCACTGAATGAGAGCTGAAGGCCTATAAATAAGACTGAATGCGCAGCTGAATTTGGCACAACTAAGAATCTATCATATATTTGTTATAAGATGGGCCTAAAAGGCAAGGTGCTTTGGGCAGATTGAGATCAGTTTTCATGGAGATGTATTCCATGAAATCTTTAGAGAAAGACCTCATCATATGCCCTCCATGTGCTCAACTATTCTCGGAGTTGAAGGCCAATGGGGAACTGTGGGCTCTGTCATCATCTGGAAATTTAGCCATGGTATATATGTACACTCTTAATTAGCTCCCTTTTCTATCAAAATGTTCTTAACATATGCATATATTTTGTAATATTTGGCAGATGGGAAGACCAAAATCGCGAAGGAAGTTATTGAGGCCATAGATGATGAGAAGAAATTAGTGAAATTCAGAGTGATCGGAGGTGATCTCATGGAATCCCATAAGAGCTTCATCATAACATGTCATGTTGATAGCAATGGTGATGACAATTTTGTGACTTGGACCATCGAGTATGAGAAGCTGAAAGAGGAGATTCCTGAGCCACTCACCTATCTGGAGTTTCTTCTTAATATGACCAAGGATATGGATGATCACCATGCCAAGCTGAAGCCATGAATATGCATCAAGTCATAATAATAATAATGTAATAATAATAATTATATAATAATGATAATAATGATGAGGGAAGAGTGTGTTCTGTAAAATTAAAACTGCCCATGCATCTGTTTAGTTCAGGTGGCATTATATATATGTATTTGCATGTGTTCCAATATATCAATAATATAAGGTTTTTAATTTGTTTAATCTTGTGTGTTTATAATATATATATATACTACTGAGCCTTTAGTTCAATTTTAATTTATTTGAAATTCTTTTTCGAATCACAATGAGCGTCATGGATTCAGTGGCGGACCCAGGAATTTTTTGCAGCGGGGGCAAAATATTAGCAAAATTGATAATTAGAAAAAAAAATAAAACACTTAAAAAGTATATCCATAAATAATGTTTGATATAAGAAAATTATAAAACACGTCAAAACATTATAAAAATATTCATAACAAAATATCAATATAATCAATTTGATAAAATAATTTGAATAAAAGATCGATTATAAATTACACATCTCATTTTTTTTTTTGGGGTAAACATCTCATCTCATTATTAATATATAAATGAAGATTATATTATTGTGTTGAAACAATATGTACTATTAATAATAGTGAAATAAAATGTGAAAAGGTAGTGTTAATAGTGGAATAATAAGAAAAGAAAAATATTCATAACAAAATATGAACATAATCAATTTGATAAAATAATTTGAATAAAAGATTCATTATAAATTACACATATCATCATTAATATATAAATGAAGATTATATTATTGTGTTGAAGCAATATGTACTATTAATAATAGTGAAAATGTGAAAAGATAGTGTTAATAGTGGAATAATAAGAAAAAGAAATGCTGACAATAGATAGAGGAGAATCGAACCCTGGCCAGCATTTCGCCAATCCACGCGCTCATCCAACTAGGCTAAGCTACACTTTGTTAAAATTTCTCTATTTTATAATACTAATACTAAAACTTGTACTATATATACACATATACATACAAAGGTTATATAAGGGGTGGGGGTGGGGTGAGTGGGGGCAGCTGACCCCACTGCCCCCACTGTAGGTCCGCCTCTGCATGGATTGTATAAACCAATTAAACTGGTTGAAACAGGAAAAATAACAAAAGAAAAATATGTAGAGACAAAAATGTCCTTACTAAAAATAGAAAAAATCATGAGACGGACTAAAAGTGTCCAAAAAACAATAGTCTAGGATGTAAAATGACAAAAACGATAGTCTGGGACTAAATTTGGGATTGTCACCAAAGACAAGGGACCTCCGGTGGAATTAACTCATATTAAAAATATACTTTTTGTTTATGGTTCACACAAATGTATGGACCATGCATGGTCCATGAAATAATGATTGCCAGTAGGAGTGGCCTATTAATCTTATTGATTTGAACTTCTCAACTGCCCGATTAGTTTATCTCCTTGTGATTTTTTGCCAAAATATCAAAAGCCAAAGAAGAAGTCATGAAAATAATAATTTAGGAGCCAAAATATCAAAAGCCTAAGCTAACTAGCAACTATATTTACATACAAACCTAATAGGAGTCAATAAAGTTAGGTCCTTAACGAGAACTTAAAAATGTTATTAGTATAATTGTTTGTTGAAATAAATGGTTCATTTTATTTAATTTTGATTTTAGTTTTTTTTTTAATTATTTTTCCTACTTTACCATCTATTATATGATTTACTTTTCTTAAATACTCATGCATCACGTCAGTGTAAACTTTAGTAACGGAATATTCATGACTGGAAATCAGCGATTTTCCGACCACCAAAAAGTGGTCGGAAATAGCCAAAATCGGGTCGGAAACCCCTGTTCCGACCGATTTTCCGACCACTTTTGGAATCCGCAAAAATGCTTGTCGGAAAATCCGACCACTACAGAGAGTGGTCGGAAACACCGACCACCAAAGGAGAGCGGACGGAAAGTTTCGTCGCATGGGAAAGTTGGCTGGTTGGCATTTCCGACCACCTGGTGGTCGTAATCATTACTACGTATATATACGAATTACGTTCTCCGACCACCAATGTGGTCGGAAAACGTAATTCGTATATTGTCGGTCTACCGACCACCATGTGGTCGGAAATGCCAACCACAAATTAAAAAATAACTTTGAAAATTAATTTTTAATACATTTTGCTGCTCAATTAATTTAATACATATTATCCTTCAATAGTAATTTTATAACAATGTAATATTCCAAAAACTAGCAATTTTAATTGCATGTTCACAATTCAAAAAGTAGTAGTTACTTTACATTTCAAAAAGTAGTAGCTACTCACAATTCCAAATATTTCTACATTAACATCACAAGTTCTAACAAGTACTTGGTCAAGATTATCTAACCCAACACTACTACTTTGATTGCTATTCAGAAGGACTTTTCCTCTTTTAAGACATCAAACTGTCAATGAGACCAAATTTCAGAATATAACAATACATAAGTAGTTGAGGCATTCCTACTCTTGGGTGATTAAGGCATTCCAACTAGTTGGGATCAGCATTTCTACTCCTTCTGGTGTTGTAAAATGTGAATTCTCTCATTCGATTGGAAACACACCATCTATCTAGTTGACTACTCCACTCTGTAACCATCACAGGTGGTTCATTGATGGTGCTCCTAAGTCCTTCCCCATTTAACTTTGAGGTGCAACGAATTTTCTATTCTGCAGCAGAATCTGATTTGAAACTCTGAAAGCAACATTATTAGCATCTGAGGTTGTGGCTAATATCATGCAGCTAGAGAGTGAATGTCAAGAATATAATGCATCTTCTGGTATTGTAATCAATAACACTATTATGGCATTCTCTGGATCATTCAAGTCCCTCTGTGCCTGATTATAAGCATGCAAGGCATGAGTATCACCACTAAACAGTCAATTCTCTGTGTGTCTACAAACACACACACACAGGAGGGAAATGATTTTATAATTGAAACCAATAAAAGACTTTTAAAAAATCAGAATAAACAGATTCTCATCTTCGTCTCTAGCAATTTTTCAAAGGACTGAAAGCTATGCAAGCAATATTATCCACTATAGTCCATGTTGAGCTAATTATTCATGAGAAAGTGTACTTGGCAAATTCAGAAAGAGGAATACTTACTGCCTTCCTATATCCTATCCGAGGCTGCTCATATCCCTGGAGTTAAGGCACATGCTTACATATTACCAGCATGTACAAAGAAACTAAACAAGAAAGGCTTAAAAGATGCAATTTTGAAACAAAAAACACAGAGAGGTGGTCGTCATACCGCATAAACACCTTTAAAGCCTAGCCTTCCTTGCTGACAATAATACGTACAACATCAGGGGGGAGAAGCAAATTGCCCAGTCTGCATTCGTTGCTTAAAAACCAGCAGTTTAATAAGAATTAATGAATTCAGAAAGATTTAAATGTCTTTCTTCTCTCTAGATGTCTCTGTCTTGAATCTTGATAGGAATATAGGACACCTTAAATACTGCTCTTTTACAAATAACATCAAACATCTAAGCACATGTATTACCTCTGTTGGAACTCGAATAAGAGAAGCAGCAACACCTCCAACGGCACCTGCAGTCTACACAAAGTTTAACACTCTTCAAATTAATGTGAATTAATGTTGTTGAGTGGTTAAATGCCAAAGTCTAAATTGTTAAAATTTTATGTATCATTATGCCACATGTAACAGGTGATGATGATGATGAAGATGAAAACTAAGACACAAATCTCATATGTTAAAATGAGAGAATTTCAGCAAGGGTAGCATTCTTTTTTAACTTGAAACAGCAGTCAATAAAGGCTAAATAAAGCTTTTGACAGTTAAAACTTAGTTTTAGAATATAAAAGGCACAACAGACTCTATGTTCAGTGTATTATAGTCCAAAGATAGCAGATTCAAACTCTGATTATTTGACTTTAATTACTTGTGATTCAATAAGTTTATTTCTTCAGTCTTTCTCCGAACCAAAAAATTAGACAACCAGCAGCATGGATTCCATATGCAAGTCCCATGAATAAGACTACTACTATAACTAATCTCGAAATGCAAATAGCAAAAGTCAAATGATTTGAAAACATAATCATGGGTGACTCATTGATATACAATTATACACCAATAGCCAAACTAGGGTTTCACAAGCAAGAAGTTGGAGAGCATATACACAAATGATTTGACACTGACCAACTCATTTAGCTAAAAAATGTAAAAAAAAAAAAAAAAAAAAAAAAATACCAAATATGTGCAGAATCTCACCCAAAAAAAACTCAAAAAAATAATTTAATTTCTAAGAATCTCACCGAGTGCATCGTCGATTGAGGGTAGAATGAGGAGGTGCCATGTTGCCGTGCCGTCGAGGGAAGGCAAAAGGATGAAGATGAGTTGGGAAATGTTGGGGAGTAACCGAGTAAGAGGCGGGTAGAGTGAAGGAGTGAGGGAGAAGGGAGGAGGGAGTGATATTTGGGGGCAAAATTTTGGGAATGAGAGGGCTGAAATTTTTGGGGCGAATTTTTTTTTTGGCATGGCGCCATTTTTTAGCAATTAATTAATTACTCCGTATAAATTAAATTTTCAAGGCAAAAGTTCTTTAAATAAAAGGCTAAAGTATTATCTCGTACCATGAATTATTTTTGATTATTTATACCACATTATGATTTTTAATATGTGACATTTAGAGTCATAAATCATAATTTTTTTTTTGTCTATAACTTTTTACAGGTTACCAATAATAATATTACTGACATAAAATTTCATATTAGATTTGTTAGTATTTTTCTTCTTTCACCTTCGTATTATAATTTTTTTCCGTATTTTTCTTTTTTCTTAAACGTATAGGCCTGCTTTGCGTTTTTCGCTTCTCATTTCTCCAATCAGGCCTGCTTTGCAGAGTTTGGTATCGAAGAAACGAGAAGCTAAAAACGCAGAGCAGGCATATACGTTTATGAAAAATGAAAAATACGGAAAAAATTATAATACAAAGGCGAAAGAAGAAAAAAAAACTAATAAAAAATTTCATGTCAATATTATTATTATCGGTAACCTGTAGGAAACTTGTAAAAAGTTATAGACGAAAAACAAATTATGGTTTATGCCATATCACTTATTAAATATCATGGTGCGGCATGAATAATCAGGAATGGTTCATGGTGCGGTATGACACTTAGCCGAAATAAAAATACATATCAAACACTAATTAAAATAGATATTTAAATCATTTAAATTTTAAATATAAATTAAAATAGTGGCAACGGTCTTCTGCGGGGCCGACCTTTATTCATGCCGACCGACCGTCCGTGCCGACTAACTGTCCATGCCGACCCCTGGGATTCGGTTCCTCACTCGATTGCGTCTTCGAGTCTGTCCCTGACACATGGTTCTTATTCCTTTTATATATTCTCCTTTTCGACTACATTCATTTGTAATAGTTCGTGCACTAACTCTTGCACGTCATCTTGAATATTTTCACATCCATATGTAGGCAATGATATGTTATCCTGTTGATATGTGTAACTAGAGTTATAGGCACTATTAATATCTCATCTAGGGCGTGTACATTCAACACTACCCACCAATTCACTTTTTCTCTTATACCTTGTGGGTATGGAATATATAACACACCTGATCTGACATGCACTTTGTGCAATGATAAAATGATCATACTTCATATATCGTTTATTGCAGTGCACCTCAGCGATACCATATTTAGAATTGAATCGTGACCCAATATTAGGTGTTGGGTCAAACCACTCACATTTAAAGAGAACAGCTTTTTTAGTTGGAACATTTGGATGTTCAATCTCTTACAACGTGCAAAAAACAAAAAAATTAATTCAAATTATGCTAAACCACTGCCCTTAATATACTCCATAGAAGTTTTTTCCCAAAATGGTCTCTCGACTATCGCTTATTCTCAATTTTGCATTTTAACTTTTAATTGCACCCAATGTGATCCCTTGACTTTTAAAAATTTCCCCAAATTGGTCATCCATTAGAAATTCCATCTATTGAGTGTTAAAATGAAGGGCATTTTCGTCCATTCACCTATTATATGCCTAATATACTTTGAAAAATAGTCGAGGGACCATTTTGAGAATAGTCGAGGGATCATTTTGAGAAAAGTTTGTATGTTTAGACAGAAGGGAACAAATTTGTATAGAAAGTTTAAAATAGTCTAATTTAAAACTCTAATTTGATAGTCTTACAAAAATGGAAATAAATAAAAATGAAATAAATAAAATAGTTTTTCTCAAAATGATCCATCGACTATTCCCAAAATGGTCCTTAACTATTTTTCAGAGTATATTAGGCATATAATAGGTAAATGGACGAAAATGACCTTCATTTTAACATTCAGTAGACGGAATTTCTAACGGAGGACTAATTTGAGGGAGTTTTTAAAAGTTAAGGGATCACATTGGGTGCAATTAAAAGTTGAAATGTAAAATTAAGAATGAGCAATAGTCGAGGGACCATTTTAGAAAAAAAAAACTCTACTCCATAGTTAGAAATCGACTTTCTACGACAATATGGTTCAGTCTAAAACTTGAACCCATTAATAACATATCCAGTGTATATGCTAACCTCCAATAGAGTGGGGTAAATACAAAGGAATTTCCGACCACCTGTTGGTGGTCGAAAAAAATCAATTTTTAAAATAATACTGCAAGGAATCTCCGACCACCTACTGACGTGGTCGGAAATTTCCGACCACATACCGAAAGTGGTCGGAAGTTTTTGACCACATAAGGTGGTCACAATTTATTCCGGATACAGTTTAAAAAATTGTAATAACATTACCGACTACCGTTGTTTGTGGTCTGAATTTTGCGACCACTTTCCAACGACTCTAGCACTTGACGGAAAAAGGAAAAAAATTCAATTTTTGTGACCATTTTCTGAGGTGGTCGGAAAAATGCGAATTTCCAGCAGTGATTCCGTTTACTATTTATTATTTTTAACTTACTCATTGATTTTTATAAGGAATGTCTTAGGTTCGAACTCCATCTATCAAAATTGAAATAATTGTTAAACATGTACTATGAATATATTAGAGTTTATTAAAAAATACAATATAAAATTTAACATAAATTTTGGTCAATTAATTAGAATAACGTATTGGGCATTGACGAAACGGTACACCTAATTTACAATATATATTCAACATAAAATGAAAAACTTTGCCTATTATCATTGTCTTTTTTGGGCAAGGAGGATTTGGTTTTGTTTTCGAATGTGCACTGCGTCAAGACACTAAAATTACAATGAAGCACATCAGGGAACTATAATAAATCAAGAATTATTTTTTGCCCCGACAAGAGGAAGTATGAATCACGCCAATTAATAGGAGTTTTGCGTTGCAAAAATTATGCTTGTGTACTATCGGGTGAGAGTGTTTCTCTCTAAAGGTGCTACTACACCAGTTATTTTTTTTTTTTTTTGAAAATTCATGCCACATGTCATAGTTATGCATTCTTGAAATATTTACTTTTATAAAAAATTTGATAACCTTATATTAATATATGTCAGAATACTGAATAATATTTTGATAAATTATGAAACACAAATTAAAAATATATATTGAACACGAAACTATTCACACAATGCACGTATGGCACGACCCCATAGCATACACTGATACACTTGCCGATCTCCACCCCTGACAGCTCACACTACAAGAAAAGTTGTCGAATCTTTGACATAAATTCTAAAATCAAATCGAATCGTCCGACTTTTGCACAAGCTTTTTGTGAATCTAAACATTTCACTCCAACATCATTATTTTTCTCAAATCTTTAAAAATCATTCTTATTTTCAATGATTTTTTTCTTTTCAAATTGTTGGGTGGACCCAAAAATCTACCAATAAACATTGAATATGAGAGAAGATTTCCACACTTAGGGCCCCTGCCCCCGAATAGTTATGCTGTGCATCCGTATGCACCATGCATAGTGCATACGGATGCAAAAACGACGTCGTTTTATTAAAACGCGCGTCTCTTTTTTTTTAAAAAAATTCAGGTTCGATTCCTAGCAACAGCATTATATATGTTGTTCATTCATTATGGAATTTTAGTTCATAGATTATGGAATTATAGTTCATTGATTCTGGAATTATAGTTCATCGATTATGGAATTATAGTTCATCGATTCTGGAATTTTAGTTTATCGATTCTGGAATTTTAGTTCATTCATTCTGGATTTTTTAGTTCATAGATTAGATTCTGGAATTATAGTTCATCGATTATGGAATTATAGTTCATCGATTATGGAATTATAGTTCATCGATTATGGAATTATAGTACATCGATTCTGGAATTTTAGTTCATATGTTGTTGCTGAGAATCAAACCTGATTTTTTTTTAAGGGATGACGCGTGTTTTATTAAAACGACGTCGTTTTTGCATCCGTATGCACCGTGCATGGTGCATACGGATGCACAACATAATTTGCCCCTGCCCCCACCCTTTCCCTCCACCACTGAATGAGGGCAAATTATTGCCCACACAATGCTACGTGAACTATAATAAAAAGTAGATTTTTAATATATTAAAAGTACATTATTTGTGTACTGAATGTTATAGAAAATAATATATCTCGTTTTTAGTACCCAAATAATTCACTTTTCCTGAATATAATGTATATTTTTAATATAATAAAAGTACATTTTTTTTTATAATATGGTACACACAATAATAATTGGTGTTATATAACGGCTCCCCTTCAGCTAATCAGCTCCTAACGTTATTTCAATTATTTAATTATTTTTGTGAATTGAATCATATACTAACACCAACAGAAAACTAAAAAGTGGTAGGGAATAGGGTAATAGCACAGGAATTGGGTATACTATTCATCATGTGTCGAGTGAATTTTATTTTTCCTTATTGAATTGAATATTGTATCATCATTCCAAATTTAGTTTAATGTTTTAAAATTGTCACATTTAGTCCATCATATATATTTTATTTTTAGTTTTGGGTTTCCCTTTTGTAAACTCACCCTTAACTACAAGGCTAAACTTGTAATTTTCACATGAGCTAATATATTTTTAGTCCTCAGTTATAGTGCAAACATTACATTTAGTCTTAATCTTTCAAAATTATCACATTTAGTCCTACATTTTTTATTAGTCTTCTATTTTAATTTGCATCTTGTAGTGAACTCATCATCTGATTTGTTATAAGGATAAACTTGTAATTTTTATTTCTAAAGCCATTTAACTCAGACCAAGAGACTCAATCTTTTTTGCTGTGCAAATAAACTCACCACTGAAATTTTAACCTGTTTTTTTCACAGTTGGAGGAGAGAAGAGAAGAAAGAGATTTTTTTTTTTTCTAATTTTGCAGTGATTAAAGTTTGTTGTGGGCTCCATAATGAGAAAGAAATAAGTATACACATATATATTGTCCCCTGATGCACGTTCGACGCACCAAGCGTGCCTACTGCACACGCTCTCTGGCGCATGAATAATCCTTTTTTTCTGATAGTTTTTTTTTTTTTTTCATTTTTCCTCATTTCCTCCTATTCTCACTCCTAATTGGACTTTTAAAAAATGTGCAAAAAATCTCACTCTTGGAGTTGCTCTAAGGTGATTTCTTGTCCTTTTATCTGTAATAAATAAATTCTTATGTTGAATTGTAGTAAAATAAAACAAAAATAGGGGATAAAATGAATTGGATACTCAAGTCATTTTGGTCTTGAATGCAAATGCAGTCGCTTTTTGTTTAAATAAGTGCATCAATTTTGAATATAATGTATTGATTTTATGACTTTTGGGCCGTCAACAACGGGCCAACACTATCGTTAGGAATTTTGTATATTGAAAAAATATAGAGAAAATATATGGAGAGAATATTGGTATTTTGTATTGATGAATATTGTTTGTGAATAGTGAAAATTGTCCCATCTCACCCATGTATAGGGGGTGTCTATTTATACGAAGAGAGTTGTACTGGGCAAACTAAGGTGGACACGATTCCACGGCATAATTTACCCACTCACCTCCTCCCCTTCCTGGGTCATCTTTACGCAGTAGTTAGGGTCCATCAATTGTTATGCTGTGCATCCGTATGCACCATGCATGGTGCATACGGATGCAAAAACGACGTCGTTTTATTAAAAACGCGCGTCTCCCCTTAAAAAAAATTAGGTTCGATTCCCAGCATCAGCATTATGTTGTTCATTCATTATGGAATTTTAGTTCATAGATTATGGAATTATAGTTCATCGATTCTGGAATTGTAGTTCATCGATTCTGAAATTTTAGTTCATAGATTCTGGAATTTTAGTTCATTCATTCTGGAATTTTTAGTTCATAGATTAGATTCTGGAATTTCAGTTCATAGATTCTGGAATTATAGTTCATCGATTATGGAATTGTAGTTCATCGATTCTGGAATTTTAGTTCATATGTTGTTGCTGGAAATCGAACCTGATTTTTTTTTAAGGGGTGACGCGCGTTTTTAATAAAACGACGTCGTTTTTGCATCCGTATGCATGGTGCATGGTGCATGGTGCATGGTGCATGGTGCATGGTGCATACGGATGCACAACATAATTTGCCAGGGTCTATCCTTTATCCTCCCTAAGAACAACCACATCAATGCATAATATGGGGATAATGTAAGTTGAATTCTCTCATATTGAAGATAATAACTAATGTGGAGAAGAAAGAATACAAAAATAATTCTCCTGCAAAGGATGGGAGAATGAAAAAAAAAAAAAAAAAAAAAAAAAAAAAGAGCAACGCACGGACTGCGTGTATCGCGCAGTCCAAGAGGAAGGCCGGGCGCGTGCAGTGCACGCGACTGCATGCGCCCGGAGACGCGTCAGGCGCGCGCCTGACGTGTCTGATTTCATCAGTTTTTTTTATATTTTAACTTTTTTTTTTGTTTTGTTTTTTCTTTTTTCTCTCTCCCCTCCCACTTTCTCTGTCCTAATCACTCTTACATTATCCCTCAAATCTTCCCAACTGATGCGGATGCTCTAAGCCCATGGACTACTCTTCCACTCTAGTACTATTCCTAGGCCTGTCCTGAAAATCCCCACACCATCAGTCCCATTTTCTACCCCCAAGGCCCCCTCAAATCACTGTCAAACAGTCCTATCTTGATCAGTACTGTAAAAATAGGCAAATTATATCGTAAATCGTGGTGTATAATCGATTATGCACCGCGCGTCAAAATGACGTCGTTTTATTTAATGAAAAGAAACGTCATATGTTTGGCGTCATTCCGCAAAATGTAACTCTGTTATTGAGTTTCATTTTGTATACACTATTGTTTCATTTCGATATAACTACAGTTTCATTCGATATTATAACACCCAAATATGTGAAAATGTTATTTAATTTTATTTTATTTACACCATAATTTCATTAAAACACAACTACATGATCATTTCGATATAACTACAGTTTCATTACACAATATACACTTAAAAACGTGAAATGTTATTCAGTTTTATTTTATATACACTGCATTTTCATTTCAACACACCTACTGATTCATTTCAATTCAATTGCAATTTCAGTTGATAATATAAAAATAATACGTGAAGGTAATGTCAGTTTAGATACACTGTAGTTTCATTTTAACACAACTACAGTTTCACTTCAACTGAATTGTAGTTTCAGTTGATAATATATAAAATAATACGTGAGGTAGTATTGGTTTAGATACACTACTGTAGTGTCAGTTGATAATTAATACACCAAATATGCGCGCTCTGTTAACTGTAACGGTGCGCCGTTTCTTTACTTAAAGAAACGGCGTTTTTGCATCCGCATGCACCATGCATGGTGCATACGGATGCACAGCATAATTTGCCACTTCTTCTGATATGGGCCGAACCAAAATAGGTTCATGTTCTCCCAAGTGAGAGGTATAAACATAATTCTAACTTCTTAAAAAAATTAAATTCTATAACATAAAAACTTTATTGTGAAAATAACTATACTATTTTGAGAAATTTTTAAATTTTGAATATGAGAGAAGATTTCCACACCTCGGGCCCCCCCTGCCCCCACTGAATGAGAGATGAAGGCCTATAAATAAGACTCAATGCGCAGCTGAATTTGGCACAACTAAGAATCATATATTTGTTATAAGATGGGCCTAAAAGGCAAGGTGCTTGGGCAGATAGAGATCAGTTTTCATGGAGATGTTTTCCATGAAATCTTTAGAGAAAGACCTCATCATATGCCCTCCATGTGCTCAACTATTCTCGGAGTTGAAGGCCAATGGGGAACTGTGGGCTCTGTCATCATCTGGAAATTTAGCCATGGTATATATGTACACTCTTAATTAGCTCCCTTTTCTATCAAAATGTTCACTGCTGGAAATTATGGAATTTCCGACCACCTGAAAGTGATCTTAAATCAAGTCGAAAGCCTGGTTCGATCACTTTTGGTATCCGGAAAAACCTTTGTTGCTATTTCCGATCACTTTTTGCTTTTGAATTGATTTAAGATCATTTTCAGGTGGTCGAAAATTCCATAATTTCCAGCAATGGTTCTTAACATATGCATATATATTTTGTAATATTTGGCAGATGGGAAGACCAAAACCGCGAAGGAAGTTATTGAGGCCATAGATGATGAGAAGAAATTAGTGAAATTCAGAGTGATCGGAGGTGATCTCATGGAATCCCATAAGAGCTTCATCATAACATGTCATGTTGATACCAATGGTGATGACAATTTTGTGACTTGGACCATCGAGTATGAGAAGCTGAAAGAGGAGATTCCTGAGCCACTCACCTATCTGGAGTTTCTTCTTAATCTGACCAAGGATATGGATGATCACCATGCCAAGCTGAAGCCATGAATATGCATCAAGTCATAATAATAATAATGTAATAATAATAATAATGATAATAATGATAATAATGATGAGGGAAGAGTGTGTTCTGTAAAATTAAAACTGCCCATGCATCTGTTTAGTTCAGGTGGCATTATATATATGTATTTGCATGTGTTCCAATATATCAATAATATAAGGTTTTTAATTTGTTTAATCTTGTGTGTTTATAATATATATATACTACTGAGCCTTTAGTTCGATTTTAATTTATTTGAAATTCTTTTTTGAATCATAATGAGCGTCATGGATTGTATAATGTTATCAAAAAGATTCGAGGTTGTGGGTATTTTTATATTTTATAAATTGAAAATAGTGTTAAAATGGAAGCAATCTAGTCAAGTTGATCAGGTTGTTGATTTTGGTAATATCAAAGTTACAATTTTAATTCTTGGTGGGAATGACGTATTGGTCTTATTGGTTTGAACTGGTCAACTATCTAGTTGGTTTACCTATTTGTGATCTTTTGTCGGCTAGGATAATGAGGCTGAGTTACCCATTTGGCGACTAGGGTCACAATGTAGGGTTTATCCAGGGCACATCCTTGATAGTGGCTACGGGTATTATTTGTCACTCAAAAAAAAAAATAGTGTTAATATAAATTATTACATGAATATATATTTGGAATAAGGATCAAATAGGTCACTCAACTGCACACCAACTTGCAATTGGGCAACCAAACTAAAAAACAATGCAATTAGGTCCCTAAACAGCGCAAACTCTTGCAATTCGACCCAAAGTGACTTGTATACCTAAAAACATGCTGACGTGGCTATTACCAATTTAAAAATGATTTTTAAAATAATTTTAAAAAAAAATTACTAAATTAAAAAAAAAAAACAAAACAAAACAAAACAAAACAAAAGCTTCGTCTCCGGCTGGTCTCCGCCGGAGAAGAAGGGGCATATGGTGGCAAATCACTTTGCCTTAGCTTCTCTCTCAAAGCAAATTTTGGTATCTTCCTAGTGAAATTAAGTGGCAAATCTCCAAAGATTACAGCCTGAGGGACCATATGGTGAGGCAAATTATCTTCACAAAACTTGATAATATTTGCCTTTGTCGCACGGCTCCCTTCTTTGAACTTCACAAAAGCACAAGTTGTTTGCCCTAGAACCTTATCAGGCTTCACCACAACTGCAGCCTTCAAAACCATGGGATGCCTAACCAAAATACTTTCAAACCATGGCTAAGGAGAGACGAATCAGCCGGCCCCTTCGTCTTCGGCAGATACGAGCCATAGACGAAAGTTGTTTTTTTTTTTTTTTCTTTAATTTTAAATAATTATTTTATTTAAAAGTATTTTAAAAAAATTATTTTTAAATTGATTAACTGCCATGTCAGCATGTTTTTAGGTAAACAAATCACTTTGGGTTGAATTGTAAGAGTTTGCGTTGTTCAAAGACCTAATTGCATATATATTTTAGTTCGGTGGCCCAATTACAATTTGGTGTGCAGTTGAGTGGCCTATTTGACCCTTATTCTTATATTTTTTTTTTAGTGAACAAAATAACTTTTTTGAGTTTAAAAAATGCAATTCACCAATTTAAAAAGTTAATATTTTCAGCATTTTGGATTTCATTTTTTTACCCATGCTAACGTAATCCAATATTTGCATTTTTCATTTGATTTACAAGAAAGTTCGCAAATATTACCTGAATGTGCGCTTTAAGTGAATTTCACCTTATAATTCTAACAGAAAAAGAATTACGAAAAAATAAATATACTTAGATTGTACATAGCTGACTGTCCTAACGTAATCCATTATTTGCTTTTCCTTGTTTTGTCTCATCCTGGCCTTAAAAGTAACGTATATCATGTTAGCGAGTTAGGCTAAATATTAGCCATTTATTTCAATAAAATAAAACAATAGGTAATGGAGTATATATTATTTATGCTAACTATATATCGACAGAGAAATGAGTCCAAACCGAACCTCGGCGGTGGCAGTGTGAAAATTATATTTAAAGTGGGCAGATTTCTTGTGCGTATCGACATTTGACCTTGTCTACTAACCAATTGAGTCACCGCGATTTACATTCGCTCACATGCTTTGTCAGGTCGGAGTGTGGGGGACCCTTAGGGTTGGGGATTCAGCCTTTACGGGGTAAGAAATGGGTCCAAACATTTCATGAACTTCATTCTAAAATGGGATACACCATTACCTATACGCAAAAATAAGTTATCAATATTGCAAAAACGTGACACTTTAAAACAATATATCCACATCCATTACTTCTATTGGAACTGCTGCTTTCTTTGATTACTTGTATGCATCTTTATTTTTTCTACTAATTTATGCCTCATGGATTATATAATGTTATCAAAAATATTCGAAGTTCTTGATATTTTTATATTTTATAAATTGAAAATAGTGTAAAAATTGACAACCCTATCTAAATTGGTCAGGTTTTTGATTTTGATAATCACAATGTTACAAGTTAACTCTCAGTGGGAGGTAAATTATTGTGTGGACCATGGTCTACATAACTGTGTTGATCATGAATAAAATATACATTTTTAATATACTAAAAGTACATTATTTGTGTACTGAATGTAAATTTTGTGATATATATATATAAATTCATGTACTTTTATATAATGTACTTTATGTATACAAATAATGTACTTTTAGTATATCAAAAGAGTTAATTCCACCGGAGGTCCCTTGTCTTTGGTGGCAATTCCAAATTTAGTCCCAAACTATCATTTTTGTCATTTTACATTCCAGACTATCGTTTTTTGGACACTTTTAGTCCTTCTCTTGATTTTTTCTATTTTTAGTAAGGGCATTTTTGTCTCTTCACATTTTTCTTTTGTTATTTTTCCAATTTCAACCAGTTTAATTGGTTTAGGACTTTACTAAAAATTGGTTGAAAAATATGGTTACTAAAAATCAGAGGTTACCCAAAGTTCTAAACCAATTAAACTGGTTGAAACCGGAAAAATAACAAAAGAGAAATATGTAGAGACAAAAATGCCCTTACTAAAAATAGAAAAAATCATGATACGGACTAAAAGTGTCCAAAAAACAATAGTCTGGGATGTAAAATGACAAAAACGATAGTCTGAGACTAAATTTGGAATTGCCACCAAAGACAAAGGACCTCCGGTGGAATTAGCTCATATTAAAAATATACTTTTTGTTTATGGTTCACACAAATGTATGGACCATGCATGGTCCATGAAATAATGATTGCCAGTAGGAGTGACCTATTAATCTTATTGGTTAGAACTTCTCAACTGCCCGATTAGTTTATCTCCTTGTGATTTTTTACCAAAATGTCAAAAGCCAAAGAAGAAGTCATGAAAAAAATAATTTAGGAGCCAAAATATCAAAAGCCTAAGCTAACTAGCAACTATATCTACATACAAACCTAATAAGAGTCAATAAAGTTAGGTCCTTAACGGGAACTAAAAAATGTTATTAGTATAATTGTTTGTTGAAATAAATGGTTCATTTTATTTAATTTTGATTTTAGTTTTTTTTTTTTTAAAAAATTATTTTTCCTACTTTACCATCTATTATATGATTTACTTTTCTTAAATACTCATGCATCACGTCAGTGTAAACTTTAGTAACGGAATATTTCGTTTACTATTTATTATTTTTAACTTACTCATTGATTTTCATAAGGAATGTCTTAGGTTCGAACCACATCTATCAAAATTGAAATAATTGTTAAACATGTACTATGAATATATTAGAGTTTATTAAAAAAATAAAATATAAAATTTAACATGAATTTTGGTCAATTAATTAGAATCACGTATTGGGCATTGACGAAACGGTACACCTAATTTACAATATATATTCAACATAAAATGAGAAACTTTGCCTATTATCGTTGTCTTTTTTGGGCAAGGAGGATTTGGTTTTGTTTTGGTTTTGTTTTCGAATGTGCACTGCGTCAAGACACTAAAATTGCAATGAAGCACATCAGAGAACTAGAATAAATCAAGAATTATTTTTTGCCCCAACAAGAGGAAGCATGAATCATGCCAATTAATAGGAGTTTTGCATTGCAAAAATTATGCTTGGGTATTATCCAGTGAGAGTGTTTCCCTCTTAAGGTGCTACTACACCAATTATTTTTTTTTGAAAATTCATGCCACAGGTCATAGTTATGCATTCTTGAAATATTTACTTTTATAAAAAATTTGATAATCTTACATTAATATATGTTAGAATACTGAATGATATTTTGATAAATTATGAAACACAATTTAAAAATATATATTGGCACGAAACTATTCACACAATGCACGTATGCCACGATCCCATGGCATACACTGATACACTTGCCGACCTCCACCCCTGACTAGGGATGTCAACGGGGCGGGGTGGGGGCGGGGGACATACCCCCCATCCCCGCCCCCGACTATTTTTCCATTCCCCATCCCCGCCGGGGAATGGAAAACTCCCCCCATCCCCATCCCCACGGGGATTATTCGGGGACGGGGAATCCCCACCCCATTAATAAGTTATAAAAAAAAATTAAGAATTAAACATTCATAAACATTTAAATAAATAACGTATATATATTCATCCCCAATTTAAAATAGTATTCAATATTTTACAATTAAACATGTTATTTAAATATGCATTTCATAAGCATGACAAACAATGACAAGAATGCTTCTAAAATTATATATATTGTATACAAAGTAATACATATGTGTGTGTACTCCCCATACATACATACATACATCGGGGGCGGGGCGGGGCGGGGAGAGTACTCCCCATCCCCGTCCCCGTCCCCGGCGGGAAATTCAAAATTGCCCCCATCCCCATCCCCATCTCCGATCCCCTATTTCTATCCCCATCCCCGTCCCCATCGGGTGCGGGTACAATTGACATCCCTACCCCTGACAGCTCACACTACAAGAAAAGTGTCGAATCTTTGACATAAATTCTAAAAGCAAATCTAATTGTCGGACTTTTGCACAAGCTTTTTGTGAATCAAAACATTTCACTCCAACATCCATTATTTTTCTCAATCTTTAAAAGTCATTCGTATTTTCAATGATTTTTTTCTTTTCTAATTGTTGTGGACCCACAAATCTACCAATAAACATTGAATATGTGAGAAGATTTCCACACTTAGGGCCCCTGCCCCCACCCTTTCCCTCCACCCCTGAATGAGGGCAAATTATTATCTACACAGTGTTATGTGGACCATAATAAAAAATAAATTTTTAATATATTAAAAGTACATTATTTGTGTACTGAATGCACATTATAGAAAATAATATATCTCGTTTTTAGTACCCAAATAATTCACTTTTTCTGAATATAATGACTATTTTTAATATACTAAAAGTACATTATTTGCGTATCAAATGTATATTATTTGATAATATGATCCACACAATAGTAATTGGTGTTATATAACGGCTCGCCTTTAGCTAATCAGCTCCTAACTTTATTTCAATTATTTAATTATTTTTTGTCTCAAAGTGAGGGGGGTTCCTTGTGCGCAGTGAGCACCGGTCTAGCCTCTGTGGTTCATGTTCAGTTGAGTTACCATGATTTACATCCTCCCAAATGCTCTGTCAGGTCGGGATGTGGGGGCCCTTAGCGTTGGGGTTCAGTCGTTTGGAAGAATTATTTAATTATTTTTGTGAATTGAATCATATACTAACACCAACAGAAAACTAAAAAGTGGTAGGGAATAGGGTAATAGCACAGGAATTGAGTATACTATTCATCATGTGTTGAGTGAATTTTATTTTTCCTTATTGAATATTGTATCATCATTCCAAATTTAGTTTAATGTTTTAAAATTGTCACATTTAGTCCATCCTATATATTTTATTTTTAGTTTTGGGTTTGCCTTTTGTAAACTCACCCTTAACTACAAGGCTAAACTTGTAATTTTCACATGAGCTAATTTAATTTTTAGTCCTCAGTTATAGTGCAAACATTACATTTAGTCTTAATCTTTCAAAATTATCACATTTAGTCCTACATCTCTTTTAGTCTTCTATTTTGCATCCTGTAGTGAACTCATCATCTGATTTGTTATAAGGATAAACTTGTAATTTTTATTTCTAAAGCCATTTAACTCAGACCAAGAGACTCAATCTTCTTTGCTGTGCAAATAAACTCATCACTGAAATTTTAACCTTGTTTTTTTCACAGTTGGAGGAGAGAGAAGAGAAGAAAGAGATTTTTTTTTTTTTTTAAATTTGTACTGATTAAAGTTTTTTTGTGGGCTCCATAATGAGAAAGAAATAAATATACACATATATATATATATTGTCCCCTAGTGCACGTTCGGCGGGCACCAAGCGTGCCTACTGCACACGCTCTCTAGACGCGTGAATAATCCCTTTTTTTCTGATAGTTTTTTTTTTTTTTTTTTTCATTTTTCCTCATTTCCTCCTATTCTCACTCCTAGTTGGACTTTTAAAAAAATGTGCAAAAAACCTACCTCCTGGAGTTGCTTTAAGGTGATTTCTTGTCCTTCTATCTGTAATAAATAAATTCTTATGTTGAATTGTAGTAAAATAAAACAAAAATAGGGGATAAAATGAACTGGATACTCAAGTCATTGTGGTCTTGAATGCAAATGCAGTTGCTTTTTGTTTAGATAAGTGCATCAATTTTGAATATAATTTATGTGTTGATTTTATGACATTTGTACCGTCAACGGCGGGCCAACACTATCGTTAGGAATTTTGTATATAGAAAAAATATAGAGAAAATATATGGAGAGAATATCGGTATTTTGTATTGATGAATATTGTTTGTGAATAGTGAAAATTGTCCCATCTCACCCCATGTATAGGGGGTGTCTATTTATACCAAAGAGAGTTGTACTGGGCGTGCCAATTTGTGAACAAAGAAAACCGAATTACATTTTAAAATTCAAAATTCTGATTACAAGTAGTATCAATGCGGTGCAGGTACAAGATCTTTGTGTAATTCTACTTTTCTTCACTTGGATGCCTTGAATATTCCATTGAAGGGCCTCCAAAACTCGAGTGGTTTGATCTTCAAAAAAGAACACCTTATATGTTTGTAATATGCTTGGTATGGTCTTCATAGAGGGGCTTTTATTTTCATGATCATCTCTAAATAATTAAGCTTCAAAGCTTTATGATGTTTCTATGATTTTCTAGGATGTTCACCTAATTTTTCCTAGGATGAATGAGAGTTGCTATTTATAGTTAGCATAAGAGCAACCCCAATAAAGGGTTTGTACACAAGTTTTAAGGGAAAAATAGCAAGGTGAAAAAGAGAGGGGAAAGGAGAGAGGGGGGAGTGCTTCCTGCAAAAATGGGAATTTTGTTATAAATGTGAGTCTCATCTCTTTTTTTTAGATGATAAGTATCTAAAAAGACTACTTTTTACTTAATTTCCTTTTTCTATTTTTTTGTTTTTATTTTTTATTTTTTATTTCTTCTCATTTTTTTTTCTTTTCTAATCGGGCATATAAAAACTCCTCAAAAATCACCCAAAATCTCCAGATAATACGATTTTGATAAGTTCAATTTTTTTTTAATATTATCTAATTAAATAAATTAGATAATATCAATATTATCCCAAATATATTCAAATATTTTAATATCCATCCTTAACAAAATTATTTCAATGTCTTCAGAAAACATATCTCTCATATATGTTCCAAGAACCCCACGCAATTTTGATGCGGCAGTGGCGCAGGGTGGTGTGCGGTTGGAAGAGATGGAGACGAGATGAGAGGAAGAGATCGCGTGGGGTACTTGGAGGAAGAAAAATTGCGTGAAGAATAATGGCGTGGAGAGGAATAGAGGACAGTTGGGCGTGAGAACTGAAGAATTGGTCATTATTAAATATGGCTTTAATAATAGCCAAGCACTTTATGCTCAGATGGTATTTAATGACCTTTTTTATGTAGGAGGTCATGAGACAAGATGACATGTAGTGACCTTTCCCATATGAGAGGTCATGAGATCGAGCTTTAGTGTTGTTGTTGACTTTGTGTGCTTCATTAGGTTGAGAAAATATGTTTGATCAGATATTACAATGTAATAGAGTAAGTAGCATTCAAAAAAAATATGACTTTAATAATGAGTAAATATGATTTGAAAATTATATTACATATATTTAATTATTTGTCGTGACAGTTGTAAGTAGAATGGTCGCGGAAAGTGTATTTTATTTTTTAAATTCTATAATTTCCACGACCGTTTTAAGTGGAACCGTTGCGGAAACTATCCGCATTTTTTTTTTTAAATTGTGATTGTTTTACTTAGAAACAATACTTATTCTTGTCCAAATATTTATAATTTTACTGTTGTAGACACGAAAATTTTGAAGTCGACAAATGGGCTAATTCATATGTTGACATGTTGTGGGCTTCGGTTGAATATAATTGGACTAGTTCCTGATTTATTTGGATTGATTAAATTGGCCCAATTGCCTGAATTAAATATAAATGGAAGACGGGTGGACTCAGATTATAAAGATGTATTTTTTTATTACAAAGGAAAGGGGACACCCATATATATATACTATCTACGCTGTCACCAAGGCTCGAACCTAAGACATCCCACATAAGGGGCCAATCGGATACCAGTGGACTACAAGCCACTTGGTAGATTATAAAGATGTATTGATCCATATTCCATATACAAAAAGAAAATATTTAAATTAATTATTTAATTTGAATATATGATAAGATATTCATATATTTAAATTAATTAATTTGAATATGTGATAAAGTTAGAAACCTGGATGCAATAATGGCAAGATTCATTGTGGATAAATATTCATATTATCCTAAAATATTAATTAATAATATATGGTTAACTAGCATTGTACCCGTGCGATGCACGATATAAAAATTACATTGTAATTTTGAATTGTAATGCATAATACGATTGTTCATTGCCATAATAAACTACAAATATAACATCAAAATAGTTCATAATACGAAATTGCAAGTCCAACAAAAAAAACAAAAAAAAAAAAAAAAACTTAGACATAGAAAATTATAAATTTATTTAACAATTATTAAAAACTTCATGGTAAAAAACATTTGTTGTTGAAGTACAATTCTTATTATGATCATCACAAATTAAAATTTTCAGGCCTTTAGGATTGCTAACTCTAGACGCTGCCACATACAGTTGTCCGTGTACAAACACTGGTTTCTTCAATAGCAACCCAACATGCGATAATGTCTGACCATAGATTATTTATTGTCATGGCATATGACAACATTATTGGGAACTGTCTTCTTTGAAATTTGAAAGGCAATCTTGTATCTAATGGAGTCAAAGACATTCTAAGTATCAAGACCGAACTACCGGCATTGTCACCCGTCAAAATTTTGGCCTCGATAACATGTTCGGACAATCTTGTAATAAACAATCTTGTACCATTACATAAGCCTAATGAGTGATCTATATTTCTCAACAACATTACAGGTGATCCAACTTTCAATGTTAATGCATGGTTGGGGATCCCAGATGCAACCCGTTGAGAAACTCTGGGGTCTGAACATCTCCCAATATACCGCTAACTGAATCTGATTTACATACAGTGTCGCAACTGAAGTATGTTTTACACTCAACTGTATGCAATTCACTCATATATTCATTTATTGCGTTGACAACATCTAGCGTTGATGCTAGTACAGCACGACTTTGCATATAGTTGTGATTACAACTACCGTTCAGAAACCCTGGAAATATACAATCAACAATCGTCTTGATCGGATCACTGTCACACTGTAGTAACAAATCATACGGACTATCAACATCTGCATAGCCATCACTTGGACCACCAATTTTTCCATCACCGATAGAAGCAATCCAATTAGCAAACTCCTCAACTTCAGACTGATCCACACCAACTTCTATTCTATTGAGACGAAGATTCTTTGTCAATCGCAAAACTATACAATTATCCCACAAATATGAAGAATTTATAGTTGCGCCAACATGAAATATGGGGTACATAAAGACCATTTCTTAATGAGTCTTTCCTTAACTACATAAAAAAAAACGTACGAAGTAATTAATAGAACATTTTTTAAGACTAATTCTAATCATGTTTATAAATTCAAAATATAAAACAACATACATAATCATGAATAGTTAATCTCTATACAAAATAATTATCTGCCTAACAACTCTACGTAAACATAATTTTATTCCATAATCTTAAAACTTATCACCTGTATCATGAGCGTCTTGAGAATGAGTTGTTTTGTCAAAAATACCTTGCAATTGCATCTTAATTGATGATGCAATCTCATTATTACTCTTTATTGATGACTTGACTAAACTCCCATCTTCCAAAAAATAAATATATAAAATAATCATACTTCAAATCCGCTAAAAATATTATTCACTATAAATATGGAATTAATCAATCAAAGTACTAAAATAAAAATTAACACCATACACTTACTATTGTTTAAAATGTTTATAGGTGTACAATAATTTGCTTGAAAAACACCATACAAACAATTTCGAATTGTAGTAGATTGGCAAGTAATCGTCTCTTCCAAACAATTTTCTTTATCCTCTGCATCAGTGTATATATTTTATTAAATTCAAATACGTACATGGTCATATTTAAATAATAAAAAAACATAATAACAATTTTATTTAATTACTAACAAATAAATTGAATTTCTAATACATAAAAATTCATTAACCCAGTATATAAATAGATAAATAAATAAATCAATATATATATATATATATATATATAATGAATTCTCACATGTTTCGCCGAAAACATAGCATTAAAAAACTATATATATTATAGTAGTTAGTGAGTATTAATATTTAAATCAGGTTAGTGCTCCAAATCTCGCCCAAATCTGCTAGAATATTCTTCTCCTGAGCTCCTAATTCTGGACGACGAAAATCAGAAATCTCATTTTCCATCTTACTTGGTTCTTTGTACAGTTGTCTTGCTCTATCATGGATTTTGAGTATTACGCTGTGGAAATTTCCTCCAAAGTCTGGGGGATCTTCCTTCTAATTCTAAGCTTGGAGTTCTCTGAACTTCAACCTCAGTGCATGCGGCTCCATCAAAACTTTTTACAGCTTTCTTGGATTCCGATTGTTTTTTTAGAACAAAATTTTCAATGGAGGTATGTTTTTAGGGGTTTTCTATAGATTATTTAGATCTGACCAACTATATTTGTTTTAAGGAACAAATCGACGTAGTTAATGAACAAACTTCATCGATCCAGATTACGGTGACTCAAATCTTGGGTTCCTAGAGGTTTACTTTTACATCTCTATTATCTCTGTTAGACATGCTAAGAGACTCTATCATGGATTTTCAGTATTAGGTTTTGGAAATTTTCCTCCAAAGTCGGGGCGTTCTTCTTTCTACGGGTATAATTCTGAGCTCGGAGTTCTCTAAACTTCAACCTCAGTTTATGCGGCTAACACTTATCTTTTTACAGCTTTCTTGGATTCCGATTGGTTTTTTAGAACAACTTGGGGTTCCCAGAGGTTTACTTTTACATCTCTATTATCTCTGTTAGACAGGCTAAGTGACATAACACCCCAGTTATGGGTCTTTTAGAATGATTCATGACATAATACAAACTATATTGTATTTTTGCATGTTATGCTCGCTAAGATTTATATGGAAGACAAACCGGGAATAAGTACCTATCTTACTTATGTATGGATTTCGTATTGTGTTCTGCCTATTATAAGCATCTATGATAGTTCTCTGTGAATGAAATTACTGATATGATAATATGAAATTTATGTTGCCATATTTTTCTGCGTTATGTTTTACCTAAACTGTTCTTCTTAACACAGATGTTGAGATATTTGCACATGATGAGAATTAAATCTGATGCTTTATGCAGTTAGGAAGGTTGTAATACCTGGATTTGGAGAACATTGTGGCTTCCTCTTTCTTCCTATGACTGCAGAAGTTGTTAGTTTCTTCATTCCGCTAGAATTGTGTTTTGGGAAAATATGAGAGAGGCTTATAATATGGTGTAAATATACAAATGGTTTCTTTGACTATTTAATTTGGCATTACAGTGGAATACTAACAGTTTTGTCTTAATTATTTCGTGTTTCCAGGCATTGGAATACCTCAATGCTGCGCAAAGGAAACTCTGTCATTATTGCGTTTCGAAAATACAATTTCTATTATGATTATAGATATGTAAATAAATAATGACCATCAATACTTTGAAAGGCGTATCCCACTTTCGGTATACCAAAGTCGTGAATTTTTTTTCAACCCTAAAACGTCAGCGTTTTTCGCGAGCGGGAATTTGGCTCTATTGTTGTTTCCTAGGTGTGTGACTATTTTATATAGTAAGATATTGAAGAGTTTGGGTGCTAGTGGAAGTCTTCCATATTCTCCCCTATAAATAGAGCTTTTCATTCATTCCAAAAATCACACTAGTGGAATTGAAGAGAAGCCCTGGATTGAAGATTAAATCAAGCTCTGGATTGAAGATCAAATATTTCAATCATTCAACCTAAGCTAAAGTGGATTAAAGATCAAGCCAACTAAAGACTTCAACGAAGATTAAGATTAAGCAACAAAGTCAAGAGACCCTTCAACGAAGATTAAGATTAAGCAACAAAGTCAACAAAAGATTAAGATTAAGCAACAAAGTCAACAAGCTGCATCTTGGAGGACCTTCAGCCCAAAGTTTTCAAGCCAAGTAAACCAAGTGAAGAATCATATAGAGATCTTGTACGCGCGCAATTTTGAAATTTGAATATATATCCTGTTCAATTTTTTCTTGTTCACAGCTGTCATGAGTTTTTTTTTATTTTTTAAATGCATTTTTTTATTTTTTAAATGCACCATCCTTAGCTTCTTTTTAGAACGGTGGCCAAAAGTCAATCACCTTTATTCATTTTTGTACTAGTGCTACCAATCGTTATGCTGTGGAACGGTGTCCACCTTGCAAGGTGGACACGATTCTATGTTCATAATTACTGAACTATATGTTCATAATTATAAAGCTATATATTCATAATTTTTGAACTTCATATTCACAATTATTGAATCACTATATTCATAATTACATAACTATATGTTCATAACTCTATGTTTATAATTATAGAACTACATATTTATATTTTTAAACTATATATTCATAAATATGATTAGTTTTGAAACTGTGTCCACCTTGCACGATTCCGCAGCATAATTTGCCCACTCACCGCCTCCCCCAATTGTTATGCGTTGGACCCGTGTCCAGCATGCGTTGGACCCGTGTCCAGCATGCATGCTGGACACGGGTAGTGCCTTATCTCAAAAAAAAAAAAAAAAAAAATTCAGACCGTTTCGTTATAGGAGTATATGTTCATAATTTTATTATTATATGTTAATAACTGTACATTCATAACTCCATAACTGTACGTTCATAACTCTATAACTATACATTCATAACTCCATAACTGTACATTCATAACTCCATAACTGTACATTCATAACTCCATAATTGTACATTCATAATTTTCGAAGCTATGTTCACAATTTTAGAGCTCTATGTTCATAATTTATCACTATATGTTCATAATTGTAAGTTCATAATGTCAGAGCTCTTTGTTCATAATTCGATCAATAACTGTACATTCATAATTCCATAACTGTAGATTCATAATCTCATAACTGTAGATTCATAACTCCATAACTGTAGATTCATAACTCTATAACTGTACATTCATAACTCCATAACTGTACATTCATAATCTTCGAAGCTCTATATTCACAATTTTAAAGCTCCATGGTCATAATTTTATCACTATATGTTCATAATTGTAAGTTCATAATGTTAGAGCTCTGTGTTCATAATTTCATAATTGCATAACTGTACATTCATAACGGCATAACTGTACATTCATAATCCAAAAAAAAATTAACGCCGTTAACGGCAAAACGTGCGCGATTTTTTTTTTTTTTATAACTAAATGACGCATTTTTTTTTCTAAAAACGACGTCGTTTTGGGCCCATGTCCACAATTCATTGTGGACACGAGTCCAGGGCATAATTTGCCCCGCCTCCCCCTCCTGGGTCATCTTTACGCAGTAGTTAGGGTCCATCCTTTATCCTCCCTAAGCCCATGGACTACTCTCCCACTCTAGTACTATTCCTAGGCCTGTCCTGAAAATCCCCACACCATCAGGCCCATTTTCTACCACCCACAGCCCCCTCAAATCACTGTCAAACAGTCCTGTCTTGATCAGTATTGTAAAAATAGCGCCTACCATTCAACCCTGGCCTTTTAGCATCGCAAATTATGCTGTGCAACCGAATGCACCTTGCAAGGTGCATACGGTTGCAAAACGACGCCGTTTTGGTTAAAAAAACGCGCGTCCCACTTAAAGAAGAAATCAGGTTCGATTTCCGGCAATAGCATTTTTATATATTCAGAAATTCATAACTATATAACCACAATTTCATAACTATATATCCACAATTTCATAACTATATATCCACAGTGAATGAATGAAGTAAAAATCCACAATGAATGAATGAATGAAGTAAAAATCCACAATGAATGAACTAAATATCCACAATATATGATTGAACTAAATATCCACAATGAATGAACTAAATATCCATAAATTCATAACTATATAACCACAATTTCATAACTATATATCCACAATTTCATAACTATATATCCACAATAATGCTATTGCTGAGAGTCGAACCTGATTTTTTTTTTTTAAAGTGGGACGCGCGTTTTTAATCAAAACGACGTCGTTTTGAACCGTATGCACCATGCGCATGGTACATTCGGTTGCACAGCATAACTATTGTTTTAGCATCTAGCCGGCAACTCGACCTACTCGGCACGGCAAATTATGCTGTGCATTCGTATTCACCATGCATGGTGCATACGGATGCAAAAACGACGTCGTTTTAATAAAACGCGCATCTCTCCTTAAAAAAAAAAAAATCAGGTTCGATTCCCAGCAACAACATATGAACTAAAATTCCATAATCGATGAACTATAATTCCATAATCGATGAACTATATTTCCAGAATCTAATCTATGAACTAAAAATTCTAGAATGAATGAACTATAATTCCATAATCTATAAACTAAAATTTCAGAATCGATGAACTACAATTCCATAATCGATGAACTATAATTCCATAATCAATGAACTATAATTCCATAATCTATGAACTAAAATTCCAGAATGAATGAACAATATAATGTTATTGCTGGGAATCGAACCTGAATTTTTTTTAAAGGGAAGACGCGCGTTTTTTAATAAAACGACGTCGTTTTGGCATCCGATGGTGCATACGGATGCACAGCATAACTATCCACTCGGCACTGAATCGGCGAATTAACTTGCAAAATCAACTGTGTTATTATATTTTTAATTAATTAATTTATTGTTTTACAATCCTAGAGACATGTGTAATATTTGTGTGTGTGTGTGTATAAGACAATACTCATGCACAATCTTTACTGTTTTTGTATGTTTTGCCTAGGCGCTAGGCGGGCCGACTATCCCTAGCATATTTTGCAACCTTGATCTTAAATTTGTTTTTTTTTTTTTTTTTTTTTATCATTGATTTTAGTTTTTTTTTTTTTAAAAAAAAGGGTTAATAAATAATTGTATGAATAAGATGCTTTACTTTACGGGAAAGTTCACAGTCACTAGTGAAGGTGAGCTTTGGATGAAGTTTGTCATGTGACCCTAATTAGTAAAGGATCAAAAGAGAGTAAACCAACTTAATAAGTTGTCCATAACTAATTTCTATAGGGTGTCAAACTTGAAACCTTATAATTATTAAACTAATGCCCGACCAAGTCGGTTGAATTGTCTGATTATGAATAAAATGTTGTAATGTGGGGAAAGCAACATAGGAGGTAACAGAGGTTAGTTCTCTAAGAAACAATTAGTTGGGTATTTGGGTGCATATATTTGTTGCCAGCTTCATTCTGTACGTGTCAAGGATGCTGCATGTGACGATGAAACTGTATCTTGTAGGCATTCAATTCTGCTGGAAGTGGTGGTCCATTTTTTTTTTATCGAGCTGAGGATGCATGTATCACTCAATTCTGCAAATATAATTACATGTTTGAATTTTTGGGGCTACACAAAATTATGAATAAAATATAAACTAAAGTAAAAAAAAAAAAAAAAAAAAAAAAAAAAAAAAAAAAAAAAAAGGGAAATTAAAGGAGAGTGTTAAACAGTATGAAACTATAGTGGTGTAAAGTCTGTCTAGTGGATTACAAAATTGAAGTTTAAAGAGCTGGTTTGAGGGGTTATTTGGCTTTATAAAAAAAAATAAATATTGGCAATTTTTTTATTATTATTTTTTTATATAATCGTCTACTGTTTGGGTTACAGAAAAGTGTCCACACTGCATACTATGGCAAATTATATTATGAATCATGGTCCATATTACAATGTGAATCATTAATAAATATTCATTTTTAATATATCAAAAGTTCATTATTAATGTATTAAAAATTCATTTTTAGAAAATATATTAAATAATGAACCTTCAATAACAAAAAATAAAAATTTAATTTACTAAAATTAGCATTCAGTATGCTAAAGATAAACTGTATGGCAATGATCAATCTTACACGGTATAGTCCATGGTAATCCTTATGGCAAAGTATATGTGCACCAGGGCACACAATGCATTGTGCGTCCGGTCAAAATGACGTCGTTTCCTGTTTCTGCCGTTAACTTCTAAAAAAAAAATCTTTGTTTCGGATGTACAGAATTGTATAGTAGAATACAGAGTTTTTTGCACATTTGGTCCCACGACTATAGTGGCACTATCAGAATTGATCCACGACTTTCAAACCTTGCAACTTTAGTCCACGACTATTGTTTTTTTGGTAAAAATGGTCCTTCCGGTCACTTTTCCGTCAAAATTCCACCGGAAAAAAATTCCTTCATTTTTAAGAGGGCTAAATTTGAGATTTCGCTTAATAAGCTTGCAAGACCTACCGCTCCTCTGATTCACCAGTGCTAAACAACAAATAGAATAAAATCCGGAGTTGCTGAAAGGATTATATGTAGAGATGAAGTTTGAGAGGCCGAGTAAAATTCAGGAAATCAGTCTGGCTATGATACTGATCACTCAGCCGAACAAGAATCTTATTGCCCAGGCTCACAATGGATCCGGTAAGACGACGTGCTTTGTGCTTGGAATGTTGAGCCGAGTTGATCCGAAGCTCGCTGCCCCTCAGGCTCTCTAGAGAACTTGCCATTCAGGTGGGTCATGTGTGACTGTTTGCAAGCCTTGTTAGCATTCCAAGATCCAAGCTTTTTGAGATTGACTTGTCATTGACTAATGTTTATATAGCACTGTTTAGTAGATTATTTTCAGCTAATAATTGGAATGAAAATTAGACTTTGATTCAGTTTATGTATACTTGCAGAATATGGAAGTTCTGTTGAAGTATAAACTACTGGTGAATCAGAGGAGCGGTAGGTCTTGCAAGCTTATTAAGCGAAATCTCAAATTTAGTCCTTTTAAAAATGAAGAAATTTTATTCCGGTGAAATTTTGACGGAAAAGTGGCCGGAAGGATATTTTTGCCAAAAAAATAATAGTCGTGGACTAAAATTGCAATGTTTGAAAGTCGTGAATCAATGATCAATCTTACACGGTATAGTCCATGGTAATCCTTATGGCAAAGTATATCGTGCACCAGGGCACACAATGCATTGTGCGTCCGGCCAAAATGACGTCGTTTCCTGTTTCTGCCGTTAACTTCTAAAAAAAAATCTTTGTTTCGGATGTACAGAATTGTATAGTAGAATACACATAAACTCCTAACATAATACATAATCCAACATAATAGATAATACACATAAACTCTTAACATAATACACATAAACTCTTAACAAAATACACATAAAACACAAGTGTTAAAAAAAAAAAAAAAAAAAAAAAAAAAAAAAACTGTAACGGAGTTGGATGGACGGAACGGTGTCCGTCACGTCAACTCCCCACACAACTTATGAAAACGACGTTGTTTTGGGCTAGGGCATTGTGCGCCCTGGTGCACAATATAATGATTGAATCCTTATGCCATGGACCAGGGTTCACAGTGCACCGTGGACCCTAGTGCATGTGTATGTGTCTTATGTTGTGAGATTTTGTGTCGTGTTATGAAATTATGTACTTTTAAAAGTAAGAATTCTGTACATGAAACAAATTAATAATTGTGTCTTATGTTATTACTTTCTGTGTCTTGTGAAATTCAGTGCTTATGAACACAAATTATGTACCTAAATCAGATTTGAAAAATAAGTAAATATATAACATGTGTATGTATCTTGTATTGTGCTTTTTTGTGTCTTATGTTATGAAATTCTGTACCTTGCGAGTATGAATTTTGTACATTGTCATTTCGGTCCAGAGTCCATAATGCTATGTAAACCCTAGTCTATGATATAAATGTCGTCCATACTCATAAGGTACAGAATTTCATAACAAAAAATCACAACTGGATTGAAAACACGAGATACAAAATTCATACTCTAAAGGTACATAATTTCATAACACAAGACACATACACATGTTATATATTTATTTATTTTTCTAATCTGATATAGTTACATAATTTGTATTCATAAGCACAAAATTTCAAAACACAAACTACAAAAATTCATAACATAAGACACAATTACTAATTTATTTCAAGTAAAATATTTATACTTATAAAATACATAATTTTATAACACAAAATTAAAAAAAAAAAATATAACACATAAACCGGGATCTATAGTTCACAATTGCAACATAAAATCGCAATACGAAATTTGCACAAAAATCTATTCATGGTTGCGGGGCCCACTCAGTGAATACTGAACCGGGCAGCCCACCATGGTTTTTAGTGAAAGGATTCCTCACCTCTGTTCTTGAAGCCCCAGAAAATTCCATTCAAAATATCTCCCAAACCCAAAAAAATATCTCCCACCATTCACCATTTCACCAGAACTACGTGGACCAAAAGTGGCGTCAAACCTCTCATTTCTTCTCCTTCTGGAACTTTCCCGACCTCAAAGCTTTCATTTTTACGGTCCCCTTAGGCCTTAGATATTTTGTATGCAACGCCCCACCGCCGCTCAACCGCCTCCTGTCATCATATATACCCTTTCAAGTTCCACCCATCTTATCTTTGATACCTGTCACATAATCCCACTGTACTGTGTCGTAATTTTGAACAGAGAGAGTTTTTCGAAAATGGAGTCCGGTGGGGGGTCGTCCCCTTCGTATTACGCCATTCTTGGCGTGAGCGAAGGGTCTTCCGACGAGGAACTGCGGCGGGCATACAGAAAACTCGCTATGCAATGGCACCCGGATAAGTGGACGAAGAACCCGTCGTTGTTAGGGGAAGCCAAGCGGAGGTTTCAGCAGATTCAAGAAGCGTATTCCGGTAATTAACGGGAAAGGGGGGAGCTTTTTAGTTTCTTGATTTGAGTAGTAGTGATTAATGGTAATTAACGTGTTGGGTGTTAAACAGTTTTGTCTGATCCGAGGAGGAGGACTCTGTACGATGCTGGGTTGTATGATTCTCGCGAAGATAACGACGAGGTTGAGGGGTTCGCGGATTTTGTACAGGAAATGGTGTCTCTCATGAAGGATGTGAGGAGAGAGGTAAGAATTGGAAGCAAATTTCCAGTTACAATCTTCTGTTTAAAGAACATTTGGTTTTATAGACTAAATTGTGATGAAAACTGTGGGTTCAGGGTAAGAGTTACAGCATGGAGGAGCTTCAAAGCATGTTTTGGGATATGGCCAAGGGATTCGAGGTTCCAGAATGGCCAAATCTATCTCAGTCGTCTTCTCAGTGGTTTTCGGGGGCCATGAGTTTCAGTGAAAGTTCTGCAACTTCGAAGGGAGCTTCCTTGGATTCAAGCATGGCGGAATGCAGTCCCTTCTTAGACTTCTCATATATGGAGATGCGCGGAGTAAATCCTTTCTGCAGATAGATCATAGATAGAAATAATGCAGTTAGGAGTAAAAGTGAAGTGATTTTGTAATGCCTTTCTTCATCCTCCTGCCTGTATATACCTTAGTTTTCCTTCCACTTTGGTTCTTCTTGTAGTTTAATCTTGCAGAAATGAAAGAAGTTTTGGTTGGTGCACATATAACCATTAATGTGCAATCCAACTATCAGTTTAGGATTTTAGTTAAGGTGGAGTGTTTCAAAATCCAACTATCAGTTTAGGCTTTTAGTTGAAATTACTTTAATTTGGTGTGAATCTTAATTGCTGCAGCGTTTTTCTTAAGAGTATTTTTAGACATTTTATACAAATTTCGTCTTAGTATTAAAATGTTAATGATTGAGACAAATCTATCTTAGTATCATTATATTCTTGAGATGTCTATTTAGGTGTATAGCTGTGATGCATATGGTTGTGTGGCATATAGTCCTTTCCAGTTGTGTGATTGTAGCCTTGTTGCAACTCTTAAAACCTGTGGTCTTTATTTGAACCACATTATATTCCTTTCCATATACAATAGAAAAGATGGTAACAACTACCTATATATCTTTAGGTAGGGATTGGTCATATAATATGGTTGTAAAATACAGTCTTAAAAATCAATTTTCATTTATAGGAATCTCAATATTTTAAAGTATTTCATCCGAGGTCTGTGGCTGATTTCATTTTTATTTGCAATATAAACATCAAGCACAACAAGATTACAACCAAATATTAGAGATTCGTCTCCATGACGTCTAAACTCAAGAGATGTTTGATATTTTGTCCACTAGTTAAGAATTCTTTATCCCAAATTTATCAAGTGATAAGTATGTGTGATACCATCCACCAAACATTGCACTACCAGCCATATACAACCGACCAATGATCCTCACTTTCATCTGTTTCCATCACTTTTGAGTATAGCTTTAATCGTAACTTCTGATCAAGTTTCACCCAACATCAAATAGACTCTTTTCTTTTGCAAACATTAACTTTTTTCACTGAGTTCATATATCAGTTAATTGTCAATCAATATATAAAAGTTTAATATTTATAAAGTACAATAAAATTTAAATTAAAACTAGTAACATTGAGTTAGAAAGTTTTTATCAAAATAAGAATTTACTTAATACCTTAAATGAATTTGAAGTGATAAAATTAATGTTGTTGTTGCCTTATCCCTATCAACTAGCCAAGTTTATCATGTCGTCAACGGATATATTTGGTGTGATTGTGAACGGAAAACGATTTGTAGCCCATAATTTTCTACGTTCTTCAAAGACCATGTGCTTGATGTTTATAGTTCGGTATGTAAAGCAGACCAAAAGATGAGTTCTTTCATGCTACTCATAAACAATTTAAGTAATGAGTATTATGTGGAAAGTTCTTATTATATATTATATATATGCAAATTATGGGCTGTCCATTATACCCTCTGCCCCAAACAGACTGCCAACACTGCATGTATCCTTTTTTTCTTTTTTAATGAAAACTGAAAAGTTGAAACATTTGATTGGTATGATAATTACGAAATATATTCAAGCTTTTTAAATTTATAAATTTATATTTATTTCCGATAAATTTTATTTTTAAAATACAATTTTATGTAAAAAAATAAAATAAAAAATTGTATAACTCTAGTAAGTCTGGAATAATTACGACCACAGTATCACAACCTAACATTTGAAAAGTTGTCATTTCGGTATGTTACATAAAATAGAAATTATTATATATGTATTAATAAAATTAAATAAAAATATTACACAAACAAAAATTAATATTTTACTAAACTATGTATTTTGTAGAGAAAAAAAAAGATTAAAGTTATATATCTTGAGCCTCTTCTTGATCTGATCAGAAACGAAAAGAAAAACAAAATTAGACAGAAAATATTCCCTTTAAACAGTTTATATTCCTCTCTTCCCACCTAAAAATTAAATAATAAATAAAAAAATCAAGACTTTGGAGTGGCGCTTGGGGGAAGGGAATCAGGGGATGTGAATATGTGATCCACGTTCATGCACAAATAAGCGAATATGTGCATTGACTTCAAAAGAAATAAATTTTTGTACAAATTAAATTAAGATCATCATACCAAGACTATGTAGTCTAATGGTACTTGAATTGAACTTCCATTTGAAAGGTTGTATAAGTTCGAGCCTCAATAGAGATGTTATTGATTTTTTGTGTTTCAGTAGGTTGAGCCGCCTTAGTTTAATTTGGTTATGTTGGATAAGCAGGCGTGGTGCTTTGTTAATTTGGTTATGTTGGAGCAGGCGTGGCTGTTCGAGGCCACCCCTCGTTACTAGATGATATTCGGGGCCACCCCTCGTTACTAGATGATCAAGACCCGACGAGTTCTTGCCTGATTCTTTAGTGGCTGTTCGAGGCCACCCATGGTTACTAGATGATCAAGACCCGACGATCCAAACGGCTGTTCAGAGCCACCCCTCGTTACTAGATGATCAAGACCCGACGAGTTCTTGCCTGATTCTTTAGTGGCTGTTCGAGGCCACCCCTGGTTACTAGATGATCAAGACCCGACGATCCAAACGGCTGTTGGGGGCCACCCCTGGTTACTAGATGATCAAGACCCGACGAGTTCTTGCCTGATTCTTTAGTAGCTGTTCGGTGGCTGTTCGAGGCCACCCCTGGTTACTAGATGATCAAGACCCGACGATCCAAACGGCTGTTCGGGGCCACCCCTGGTTACTAGATGATCAAGACCCGACGATCCAAACGGCTGTTCGGGGCCACCCCTGGTTACTAGATGATCAAGACCCGACGAGTTCTTGCCTGATTCTTTAGTAGCTGTTCGGGGCCACCCCTGGTTACTAAATCTGTTCGAGGCCACCCCTGGTTACTAGATGATCAAGACCCGACGATCCAAACGGCTGTTCGGGGCCACCCCTGGTTACTAGATGATCAAGACCTGACGAGTTCTTGCCTGATTCTTTAGTGGCTGTTCGAGGCCACCCCTGGTTACTAGATGATCAAGACCCGACGATCCAAACGGCTGTTCGGGGCCACCCCTGGTTACTAGATGATCAAGACCTGACGATCCAAACGGTTGTTCGGGGCCACCCCTGGTTACTAGATGATCCAAACGGCTGTTCGGGGCCACGCCACCCCTGGTTACTAGATGATCAAGACCCGACAATCCAAACGGAAATGCCCCTCCGTTGGCTAGCGCTAGCGTAGCGGGTTTGATTGAAAAGGAAACTGGTTCGTGGGATCATTCTATTTTATCAGACATATTTCTTCCAAGTGATGTTACTCGTATTTTGAAGATTCTCATTTGCCCGGATTATGAAGATAGTTGGTATTGGTATGGGGACCCCAAGGGTTGTTACTCGGTTAAAAGTGACTATAGAATTATTACAGAAAATTATGTTAATAATGAAGGGTCTTTTGATAAATGACTCACATTGTGGAAGTTGAAAACTCCTTAAAAATGGAAAACCTTTCTATGGAGAGCTTTGAATGATATCCTCCCCACTACCAAGAATTTGTTTATAAAGAGGGTGGAGGTTGATCCAATTTGTGCCATGTGTGGTCTCCATCATGAGGAAACAATGCACTCCTTGGTTATGTGTCATTTTGCTAGCAACATTTGGAGAGATTCCAACCTTCCAATCCCCAATGTTTTGACAAATATTTTTCATGTTTGGTTTGAAGAAGTTACAAATATTCTTGACACTAACCAGCTTATGTCCACAGCTGCACTACTATATTACATATGGAAAGCACGGAACAGTACAGTGTGGAAGGCCTTCTTGCCAACGCCGAAGAGGTTGCTTGCGGCTATCGCCGCTGCTTTGAACGCATGGCGCCTTGTTCACCCGGTCACCGCTACACAACCAGCCACGGTGCAGCCAACCTCGGACCAGTCCACTGCCCCGATACGAAGGTGCTACGTCGACGCCGGATTCCAGGCCGCCACCAGCAATGCCACGGCTGGGGTCGTGCTCTTCGACGAGGAAGGAAGATTTGTGGCGGCCTTCAACAGCAAGCTCCCAGATTGCTCATCTCTGTTGATGGCCGAAGCACTCGTGTGCAAGGAAGCTTTGTCTTGGCTGAAAGATCGTGGAGAGCGGACGATAGAGCTTCACACGAATTGTTTGAGTCTTCAACACTATTTGGTTACGAACGCAGGTCCTTTTCGCTCATACATCGTATATGCGATTGATGGTTGCAGATCTCTTATGTCTACTTTCTTGCATTGTTTATTAAAATTCGTCCCCTAATTTAATATATCATACTTTAGCTTTTACAGCTTTTACTCAGTCTACTGCGTTGTATTGGGATTCTATCCCTCCCGACTTTATTTTGATTTATCTTTAATCTACCACTATTGGTTGCTTTCAAAAAAATTACGATTATCATGATTCCTCTTATTTTGGTCTTTTATATTTTTTATTCTTTTTATCGTCCTCTAAAGATATGCTGTAGTTTATTTTTATAGATATTGTGAGCAATATCTAATCCATATTTGTCTAGAATTATTGTCTTTTTTGTAATTTTTTCCATAATATACAAAAATAAATAAATAAATAGCATCCAATAGTGTCATCATAAAAATATAGGAACAATGTTAAAATAAGCCACCAAATCCTAGACAAAAATGCAATTGTGTCATCTGACTCAAATTAATTGTAATAGAGTCGGTGGTACTAAAAAACTAAAAATAACTTGTTGAATGGGCAATTACCTCTATAATAAAATTATTATTTTTTATTTTAATACTTTTTAAAATTAAATAAAATTAAAAAATAAAAACATGTCTCATCTTCTTCACGGATCAGAGATGAAGAAACCTTCTTCACCTCAGGGCGGGAGAAAATGAACATTTCTTGATCTCTAGTTAGAGACAAAAAATATTTCTTCATCTCCAGCAGCTTGGAGAAAAAAAAAAAAAAATCTTCGTGTTCGACCAGAGCTGAATGGAGAGAGGTAATTTTTTTAAAAATATTTTTTAATAAAGGTTGCCACATTTGCCAATATCGGTAGAATATGTCAATGCTGGTTAATTATATGTTTTTGGATGGTTCAATGACTCAATTGAAATTTTTTTAATTGAATAATTCAATACAATTAGACTTTCGCGTGCAATTCTGTGTCATATTTGAGTATTATTCCAAAAATATATTTTATCTAACTAAATTACAATAAAAATATTTTTTTATTAAATTCTTCTCCAATTATTAGGATTGCCCTAATCTTTTTCATGAACAAGTTTATTAAACAATGGCTGAGTTAAATTTCCGTGTAGTGTAGTTCAGTAACTTATTTGAGCATTATTTCAAAAATATATTTTATCTAACTAAATTACAATAAACAATATTTAATAAAAATATTCTTCATTATATTCTTCTCCAATTATTAAGATTGCCCTAATCTTTTTCATGACCAAGTTTATTAACTAAGCTAGCTAGATTATCATTCAGTTAGGTAATGGCACAATCATTGAAATTAAGGACGTAATGCACATGCAACTTCCTTTTCATGAGAATATTTTTTTTTTCTAGAGGAAACTTAAAGGTAGCATTTAAAAATTTTGGACATGAATGCTAGTAATCTAGCTAGTCGATCATATATATATAATTAATAATTAGCACAACTATAGACATACATTGACACAATTAAGCTAAGCAAACCTATAATATATTAAAGCGAGCTTAAATAATGGTGGGGACATTGCCGACCATACACATGGAGGTAGCTAGATACTTTGATTATTGGCTTGGACATTAAGCAAATTTCATACATGCAAGAATATATATAATGCATCATTTCACACTTGGTCTATACATACATGCATGCATACAACATGCTAGAATTGAATATAGTGCACCATTCACACTTGGTTTATTCATACATACATGATACATGCAACATGCTATAGAATATAATGCATCATTTCACACTTGGTGTGTACATACATACTCACATGTGTGTATGTATGTGTTATAATTGCTTTTATGAATGCGAATTATGTTTTGTGCTGATAAATATTATACTTTTCTCGTTATTTTTTTTTTTATCAAATTGAAAATATGTCATGAATAAGACATGATGACATGTTGTAAATAAAAAGATTAGAGTATGTATCATGGATAAGCATTTGAAGTTAACATAGTTGACTCATATATATCAAGCTGAAAAGAAAAATGTATTGACTAATCTGATTAAGTTCATATCAGTCTTTGTACATGTATCTCATCTTTAGATGTAATAAAAGCAAGAAGGTTTGTGGGCATGCGACACTATAGTCCTTTCATTTAAGATGTCATTGAATTAACATGGTTTACCTTTTCGTCATTCTGTTACATACATCAGGGTGTGGACTCTCTGGGCGAGAGAATTGTGACTTTTAAGGGCAAAATATAAGCAAGAATGGGTCATTGTGTGGGAAAGCCATGTGTAAGAAGTTTAGAAATTTGTAGTTTCACATTTCTCATAGTTGCCCAAGGTGAGACCCAAAATAGTCATTTCACAACCATCATGCACCTAGAGGAAACGTAAACGAACCCCCCTCCAAAGGGACTTGTTTCTTCTTCACTCATTTTTATTGACTCTCCAAGCCATTAAGTCACCCTTCCACCTACTATATACCCATCACCATACCTTCCTTCTAAGCTACACAACCCACTTATATAACCACTCCCTAGCCAACTCCGGCGAGAGATCCGATCTCCGGTCACCGCCCTCGCGATGCCACGGCTCGCCGTCTTTTTCCTTCTCGCGGTGGTGGCTCTGGCCATCCCCACCACCGATGGATTGAACCCAAGAAAACTCGACGACACCACCGAGAACAAGTGCGGCGGCTGTCCTTGCAATAACCCGTGCCCCATCCCATCGCCGCCGCCGCCATCTCCACCACCGCCGGCTCTGCCGCCACCCTCCCCGCCTCCGCCGAAGAAGCCGCCCAGCAGCTACTGCCCTCCCCCGCCCGGCGGCGGCTACGTGCCCAGCGGCCCCACCACTCCCAACAACCAATACATATACTTCAACGGCCCTCCGGGCAACTTATACCCGGTTGACCAGTACTTTTCCGGCGCCGGTAAGGCGGGATTTTCCCTCTTGATCGGCGGAGCTTTCTTGGGGTTTCTCGCTCTCTGGTGAAGAATCTCCGGCGAGAATTAAGGCTTCCATGAAGATAAAGATCTTCTTCGTCGATCCTCGTACGTGGTACTATGAAGAAATTAAAACAGGAAATTAATTAGTTTCTGGAAAGTTTCTAATCTCCATTAGGTTGGTTCCACCATTTTCTTAATTTCTCTGTGTAATAATTCCAATTAACAACCCTTTTATGTTACTTGTATTTTTATTTTATTTTTTTTTATAATAATTTTCCAGTTTGTGGTCTATCCTTGCGTTCTCATCTTGATAAAGGGAATATGATTCTCTTTTTAATTAGCGTCCACTTCTTCAATGGAGTAATTTTTTTATTACTATAATTTTCGATTCTTATTCCCTTTCCCTTTTTACCCATCAAAAAAGTTTGATCGTGACTTTGAATTTTTGTGTTTTAGTAAATTGAGAAAATAGTTATGAACAGATATTATATTAATACATTATAACAGAGTTAGTAGTACTCAAAAAACTAAACAAATAAACTTTAATTAATTTTTATGTTAGCATTTTAATTCTTTTTCAAATCGTTACAAGTTTCAATTCCCAATTGGCGTAAAGGTTTGCCTTTTGCTATTTAGGGTCCCCACCACTTTTAGGTGTGTTGTCCTAATTAAGGAATGTCATAATCCATATAAGAAAAATAATTTAAATTCATCTTAGGCAGCTCTTATCTTATGTTGATAATGGTCATTTTCTCTTAATAGTATGTCTCTATCTAATCTTTATATCCATTATTCATTTAACTAGTAACTATTTGGCATTTCTAGAGGCAAGGGATCTAGACAAAGAATTCCACTTTAAACAATTGCTACACCATTTAGATAATTAGATGACTAGTTTTGAAAAGTTTTCATCATAAAATGATACTTATTCTACCGTTATTTAGAAATTATTAAATCATTTAAAATAATTAAGAATTGACTATAGAGTTGAAATTAAAAACTCTAATTCAGCCCTCATCCCTCTCGTCCTGAAAAAAGATTATATAAATATGAAACTTTTGTACGTTAGTAAATAAAAACTTTGGGTTTATAGTTTATTTGGCATGAAGTATAACTAGACTAATAAATATTGTATTTAAATACTTTATGAATGAAGAATATTTTGAAATAGTCCTCTTTTCAAGTTGAAAACGGCTATGACGTACTGTAACAAAAAGTGGAGATGAGTTATGATGCTTGAAGAGCTAATCTCCATATATTATTTATTTACCATGAAAGAAAATTGAAAAAGTTTAGATTAGATAAATAAAAGGAGGGGACAATTATCAATGGGCCAATACTTGGGACAAGGGAGTTTTGCAAGTCAAGTTAAACTTTGCAGCACTGAAACAAAGGCACCCACTTTATATATGCATATATAGGGAGAATTTAAACTGAAACATGATTGTTTTATAAAAAGTAAAGACGGATCACAATCATTCATCAAGTATATAAATAGTTGAGGGTTTAGTAAAAAAAAAAAAAATATAGGATCAGTTTTATTATTATTATAAAGTTTTAAGTTTGTAATATTTATAAAACTGACTTCACATTTTTTTTTCTTTATTTTTCAGCAACTCTCAACCGTTGATCTATTCAAATAGATGGATAAGATCAGCTTTCACATTAGTTCTCAACTTTCAATTTTGTCTAATAAATCTTTGACTTTTTTTTTTGTGATGAAAGAAACACATAGTCACTAGCGGAGGGTGTGTACTGAATTAATCTTGTTCATGCGTAATAACATGTGCACCACACAAGAAATTAAATTGCATTAGAAAGACTTTATGCGACAGACTCGACTGAAAGAGTCTAAGACAAGAATAAAATTTGTACAAAGTATAATTCAGTAATCATTTTGATAATTCAGTAATCATTTTGATAATTTATTCATCTATGGGCCGGATTCAGTAATTGGAGAAGGTTCCAAACTTGTCTACAATCAAGATTTTTTATGTCAGATGTGTCAGAATTTGTTAGAAGGATGATCAGATCAACCTTGGATATATCAACAAGAGGATGGGTCCCAGTCTCTACTTTGATGTGTCAAGCCACCATTTCATTTGTTGGCCCTCTCTCATTGTACAAAAGTTGGGTTCCTTAGTTTAATGTTTGCCTATTTTGATTAACCCATTTGTATCCTGTGGGTGGGTGGGTGGGTGGGTGGGGTGGAGGGTGGGTGAGAGTGGGGGTGGGGGGGTGCTTGAGCCTTATCTCAGCATAGTCTTTCTGGGTGGAAATTATTAGAAGTTGGAAGTTTTTAAAGTTCACTAAACTAGCTGTTATACTACAAGACAATGGTGATTTAAGTAGTTGATTTGATGTTTAAACAAATTAAATTGATGGGTGTAACATATATGCATCTTATTTCCAGCACAAATTTGGATAACTCTTCTTACGTTGTCTTAAATTTCCACTCGATAAATATTAATTGTCTTATGTTATTGGTAAGAAAGGTTAGGTACCAAACATTTTCAACACTTACTATAGCAATAATTCCATAACAGAATAGTTAACCGTTATTAAAAAGTTAATTTGATGTGTCCACTTTACTTTACGTTTATTGATATTGATTTACTGATATTTTTCTATTACTCGATAAATATTAATTTGTCATTTACAATAATATTTTCTCTATCTCATTTTATCTGTCATATTTACTATTCGTTGGTCAAATCAACTCTTTATTCTTTGTTTATTTTTTTTAATATTTTTTTATTTTTAATTTTTTTTGTGTGTTTAATAGTACTTTATGTGTAGTTTCTAAATATATAAATTTTGTATACTAATACTAAACTTAATATTAGAAAATTTATATTAAAAATAATTTCAGTCAAGTCTCATCAATCGAATCAGACATACAAAATGAGGGAAAACGAATCTCAATCAAATTCAATGAAAATTACTTTTAATGATCTCGAATTTCCCATTCCAGAAGGAAAACAAAAAGCAACATTTCCCAACCATTAAAAAGAAAATGGTCCATTAGAAAAAGAAAGGTAACCCTTTTTTTTTTTGTTTTTTTTTTTTTTAATTTTCTTGGTATATATATGAAAAATGACATTTTTTTCCCTGAACTATAGAGTTAAAGCGCTTTTGTCCCTTGAATTATTCATGTATCAAAATCAGTTCTCTCAGTTATTTTAAAAGTTGTGATTTTTCCACATTTTATATTAGATGGACATTTTTACCTTAAAATAAGTATTTCATTTATTTTTGTTTTTCAACAAATTATTGCTTATATGTGGAAATCAGAATAAATGCAAAAAGAGCAGACACCATTTGTAAATATTATAATTATAATTTTAAACTAATACTAGTAATATTTAAAGATGTCCATGATTCGGTTAGAACCAAACTGGACACTATATCAACCGAATTGAAATCGAAACTGTAGGGACGATTCCGGTTACGGTTCAAAACCGCAACTCAAAAGATTTTGGTTTTAGTTTATTAAAATTAGAAATCAGATATGCCTCTGTTTTGAACTGGAAAAGAATTATTAAAAATTTGTTTAATTTAGATTATTTGAAAAATATAAAATAGAATTTTTCTTTTTTTTTTTTTAAGTTCGAACCGGTGATTCAAATTGGAATTGCCAGTTTATCATTTTCTAAAATCGTGAACCGTCGGCTCGAAATCGAAACCACGGTCATATCTAGTAACATTAATATTAATGTTATTATTAATTAGCATTAATAAATTATTTGTGTTTAAGTCTTAATTTTGTTACTAGCATTAGTTTAAAATTATAATTATAATATTTACAAATAGTGTTTGCTCTTTTTTTTTTTTGTATCGACTCCCACATATAATCAATAATTTGTTGGTAAACAAATTAAAAATAAATGAAATACTTATTTTTAAGGATAAAAATATATATTTAATAAAAAGGGGGGGGGGGGGGGGGGGGGGGGGGGGGGGAACCATCACCTTTAAAATAATTGAGGAGACTAATGTGGATACATAAACAATTCAAGAGGCAAAAAGTCAAAAATGCTATAACCATATATATAATTCAGAGGGAAAAGGGTGTCTTTTTCCCTATGTATATTTTGAAATTATTTCATTCACAATGTTGTAATATGTAACCTAGACTACTTAAAAAGAAAAATCAATAGCTTTCTACTTAAATGTAAAAAAAGTATCTTGAATGTTCATGAAAGAATTTCGCCTCATAACATAATTAGCTTATCAGTCAATTTTAACTCATTTGATCACTATTAACCGTTTGACTTGGTTAAACAATCAATATAAGTGTTTGATTAATTAGCTTTCTGTAACGACTTATTGTTCCAAAACGTTAAAATTCAAAAAGCTACTCAAAACAGCTTTTTTGATAAGCTTTTTGAAAAAGTCATTTTGCATGTAACTAGTTATAAGCTAACAGCTAATTTACTAATATCATTTTCCAATCAACTAATACTATCAACTAGTCAAACTCACTAACGCAATCAGCTAACAACTATTAGCTAGCTGCTATTTACGAAACACTCCTTTTAACTTCTTTATGATCGATGAAATCAAGTAAACAATGTTACTACGACCTTTCAAACCAATGAATAATCAATATAATATAATTGCAATCTCTTTTAATTTATACATACGCTAATATAATAGTCAGCTACATTAAAGTATAACATCTCCAGATTAATGCTTGAAAACTAAAAATATGCTTAAAAAAAATAAATCTACGCACCAATTAAAAAAATCGAAAATAAATTATTAATTCTGAAAATACTTCAGCAAGTAATGAAATGTCCATTTGCCCTTCCTCTTGAAAGCTGTATATCACATTGGAATGTTATGGGGATCTACACCACCTAATGTTATTCTCTACTTTTTGGGAGCATTTTTGCAGCTTGTGTCACATAAAGGCATTAGTTTTAAGCAACAACCCCAAAATGATGACACATACCTCATGTGCCTTGGCCTTGAAGGTCGCCATTGCCATTTTCCATGTTAAATATTATCAAGGATAATATTGTAAAAGCACTTCCCTAGCAGTCTTGCCGACACTTAGAAATTTAAGAAAATTTTCCCAACTAATTTCAACTTTATTTACCAACAATGACTAGACTACTAATTTTCAAATCACCAAAGCAATTTATGTTTTTTTTTTTTAAAAAAAAAAAAACCTAAAATAACATAACAATCAGACTATTAATGCATATATAAGGTCATGAGGTATGAACATGTGATTGGTTTGGTAATTTAGAATAAAAATAAAAATACCACCATAATTTAGAGAGATATAAAGTATATTAATTCCATTAAGTTTATTAGGTCGGTGAAAACAAAAATATATAGTCATACTGTACCCTCTAGTGATAATTTGGGTTTAGTATTATTTTGATAAATTATTGACTATTTAGATCTACGTAAAGACCAAACCACCTATGTCTAATTATGTATGTTGACCCACTTTTACAATATAATTATTGAATATAATTAATTATTGTTTTTTTTTTGAATTAATTATTGTTAACATGTCTATATTTTATTAACTTGGACGGATGAATTTAGTCTAGTTAACAATTATTTAAATAATTATTGGTACTATGTTTGTGATTATGAAGCTATTGAATATATTAAAAAAATTAAAAATAAAAAAACTAATCGAAGGAGAATGATCCAAGATTGATCTTGGGTCCTTCCAATGTGCCCTGCATTTATTGGGCACAATTTGATAAAGATGGAATTGAATTTTTTTTAATAAAAAAAAAAAGACAAAAAATACAAAATAAAAAATGTTATTTTTTTTCTTTCTGAATTTGTGATCGTAAGTTTTGGCCTTGATTTTTCAGTTAAGAATTTATTGTTACTTAGCTTTATGCTAGAGTTATGTTTAAATTTTTAAAATTTGGGGTGTTTTTTTTTTATTTTTTAAATTGGGGAATTTTTAAAGAAATTTGTAGTATATTATTGAATTATATAAAAAAATATGATTCGGGCATTATTAAAATAGAGCCAGCTGTGACACGGCTCTTTGTTTGCATTGCGTGTGCGTCATTTAAGTTCCTGCACTGATGAATTGAATCAGACGGTTCATACTTCGCGGTCAACTATTAATCTATTATCTCCTCCTTTTGTCACAAAAGGATAGAATCGTCTTCACACCTTTACCCGACAGGTCTCATTTTTATATTACAAAAGAAGGGAATACACACGTATACAGTCTATACCTACTACAAAGCTCGAACCTCAAACCTCCTACATAAGAGACCAACCAAATACCAGTGGACCACAAGTCACTTGGTGTCTAATAGGTCTCATTTAAGATGTTATTCTCATACTATCATTAATTAGACTCGATCATTGATCTCTTGTAACAAATTTTACCTTTGTAATCGGTTGAGTTGCCCATGTAAACTTCTATATATACATACACACTACCTTAACTTAATTTTTCACTGAAATATAGTATACATATATTTTAGAGTTAATTCTACCGTAGGTCCCTTGTCTTTGATGGCAATTCTAAATTTAGTCTCAGACAATCGTTTTTGCCTTTTTACATCCTAGTAGACTATCGTTTTTGGACACTTTTAGTCCTTCTCATTATTTTTTTTCTATTTTTAGTAAGGGCATTTTTGTCTCTTCATATTTTTCTTTTGTTATTTTTCCTGTTTCAACCAGTTTAATTGGTTTAGGACTTTACTAAAAAATAGTTAAAAAATATGATTACTAAAAATCAGAGGTTACCTAAAGTTCTAAACCAATTAAACTGGTTGAAACCGAAAAAATAACAAAAGAAAAATATGAAGAGACAAAAATGCCCCTACTAAAAATAAAAAAAATCATGAGAAGGACTAAAAGTGTAAAAAAACGATTGTCTGGGATGTAAAATGACAAAAGCGATAGTCTGGGGCTAAATTTAAAATTGTCACTAAAGACAAGGAACCTCCGGTGGAATTAACTTTATACTTCATGATTATTATAATTAAGATAACTATGTTTAATAATAAATTAAAAAATTATATTTTCATTAAAGGGTATTACAATTTTATATTTAAAACGATCTTACATAATATTAATGGTACAAAATTAACCATATATAATCGATATAAAGAAATACTCCAACGAAATTTCTTATAGTGTCACTAACCATCTAAGCCAACGCACCATCAATTATTTCATATCATTGTTTAGCTAAAATATAATCGATTCTTAAATTTAAGAGATTGAAAAACAAAGATTGTGTGATGTGAAATTTAAACGGGTCATTAATTTAAATAACTATTGAATATAAAAGATTGGTATTAGAAAATAGAAAATGCAGTATTGTGTAGAAAATTTAATACACATAGTAGGGTGAGGGGCAGATAAGGATTATGGCCCAATCCAATACGCCAACCGTATCACCCCATTGCGTGCCACGTGCCACTACTCTCAAGTCTCAAGTAGTCTTCAATGGTGTTCGGCACGCACTCTTTTACCATTAGCTGTCTCAGTGGACTAGCTCCAATTACGATTTTGGACTCTTTTTTTTTTTTTTTTTTTTTTTTTTTTGTTTTTTTGTTTTTTTTTTTTTGTTTTTTTGTTTTAACTCATATTTTTCAACTCCGTCGTACAATATTTTATACTTTACGAATTTTCTCGTTAATGAATTACCTTATTACTGGAAGAAAGTTTTAAGAGAAACGTTCTTTTGCCGTTAGCATTTTTGTGGACTAGCTTGAACTATATACATGAGATTTTGGGTATGTTTGGCACATAATAAATTCGATAATTCTTGACAAATTTAATATATTATACTATAATACTAGTTTAATTTTGATTTTTTAAAAAAATTTAACAAACTATTGAAGGTATTTAAATAATATCTATGTATTTATTTATATAGTCTTTCTAGATATGAAACATAAATGTTTTGAGATTTTTTTATTCAAACAAGTCAACTTGTTTATGTTTTTTTTTTTTTTTTAAAATTAATGGAAATGGTAAAAAGTGAAATCAATTTAGTCAAGCTAACATCACTAGTGGTGGAGAAAAGTCACTATTTTGGTTGGTGCAACCATGTAATTTGTAAAATTTTAACTAGTAAATTGTAGCAGCAGTGAAGCCATTGATGAAAACCATATATAGGTATTAAGTATACCATGTGAAACAAACTAGAGTTATACGGAGTAGCATTCAAAAAAAAAACTAACATTGTGTTTGTGTTAACAAAATACAATTAAAAAAAAAAATTAACCCAAGCATGATATTTCCGTGCTGATTAGGGAACCCTAGTTTCGACCACCGTATTATGGTTGCACATATCTAGCTATTTCTTTTTCCAATTATATGGTTTTTTTTTTTATTACTCCCAAAGAGGTAAAATAATAGGATTAGAAAATCAATTTCAACAATTTTAAACTATTTTTTAGTAATAAAAGATTAAAGAATTTCTACTAGTGAATAGTTACCATATAAATTAATGAGGCTAAGACTACAAGCTTGGGTTTAACTCAATTGATGTTTAAATTTGTTTTGATTACTATCGAGTCGAGCACAAATTTAAATAATTTGAGTAACGAATCAAGCCACATTTCAAGCATCTTAATCGAGCCATTGTTGGGTAGAGACGTACATGACATTATTTAAAGTTAAGGTTTTTCTAAATTTTAATTTAAGAAAAACTATCCCTTTATTGGTCAATACGAGTTGCTTGAGTTGCACATATACACATGTTCAAGTTCTACAATGTCTTCACATTCAGTGAGCACGCAACTCTTTATTGGCACAGAAGTTGTAAAAGGCGTCTACATGGGTAGCTCAGTTGGTTCTTAGGTCGTAAATTGTGAGTAATGATACATGATCGAGTCTTAGCAACCGTAGTGTGGAGTTTCACCCTTTTGTGGAGGTGACTCCTTGTAGGCGCACTAGAAATGGTCCTCTATCTAATAAGTTGTTGAGTTATACCGTGATTGATATCCATCTTTTCAAGATAAAACGTACTACAGCTCAATATTTGAGCATTCAAACAAGTGAGTCCGGCGAAGTAGAACATGGGTAGAACATAGAACTTTGAGGAGGAAGTTGAGCAGAGTTTTATGAGAGAAAAACGTAGGCAAAAATTTGTATATGAAATCTGCTGCTCAGCCAAGTTTATATAGGAGATGAGGAATTAATAACATTTGTCATGACATTAAAACTGATAATCAAAACAGTCCGTGTACCTTCATATATAATAGACAACCATTACTCTGTAAATTAATTCTAAAATTTAAAAATTAGAATTAATTCGTAATTAATTTCATAACATCATAATTAATACCTATAACGGTACTCCGAAGAGTGGTTCGAATGATTAATGGTACCTTTTAAAAGATACTCGGAAGGTTACGAGAAGAGGATCGGAGTCAACCATTCGGTCAAACCCATCTTGACCGAATGGTGCCTCCAACAGAGCAGTCCAGGTTAACACTTCGAATGGTCACGGTTTGAAGAGTTACAGCTCGGACTATGGCTAAAAAATGTTTTAGAAAATATTTTCAAAAAATTACGACATTCATTGCCCGCAGGTGCCGATGTACATGAGTCAAGGCTTTTGTCAAGGCTTTTTCCAAACTCATTATGGAATTTGATTTGCACCGATCTGTGCGCGAGAGAAAACATCTATGTTATACAATTTAACCACCTTCTAAAGACTCTTGTATATATTATATATAGTGGTGCAAACCCTATTGCTTTTCTAATGTGGGACAAGTGCTTGTTTCAACCATTTCCACATCTATTTTTTAACTCAAATGAGTTTACTTTGAGAATCAATTTCTCATTCACTCATTATCTATTTTGAGCATATAATATATCGATCTCTTCATCTCATTACGAAGAACTCGAATACACTTTGAATCAATCCAAATTTAAAATGGACGCGACCCACATATACTTATACCACAAAATAACTACTTACAATGCCATTATTGCTATTTTTCCCAACAACTTCCACTCATTAACAAATGCTCAATCTTGAAGTTTAATCTAATTGTTTGTCTTGGAATTAGAGCTATTAGTCATATGATAATTATGACCTTTGTAAGATATTGTGCTTAATTGTGATAGTGACACAATTTTATTTAAGATGAATGGAACTCTATTCATTTAAACAATATGTTGTCAACAGGAGTGCACTTTGTTATACTATAATTCTATCATTTAGTCTTGTTTATGTAATGTCATCCTCATTATTTAGGACATTATTGATGTAGAATATTATTATAATTCATAGATGACACGATTAGGTACATCTATTTAGAAGAAAAAATGTTATTTCTTTTTTTTTTTTTTTTTTTTTTTTAATTTAACACTATTGAATATAAATTTTTAATTTTTAATATATTTATAACTAATACTAGATACCTCTCTTATTTTTTTCTTCTCCATTTTATCTCTCAGACTCTCATAATGTAACATCATTTAATTGAATTGGTTACTAAATAATCTTTTTAATTAGTGGTGGGTCGGCCAATTTATGTACATCAATGAATGGAGGCCACATTAAGGAGAAAAATGGAAGGAAAAAAATTCAGAATGATTGGGTAAGAAATATTTTATGAGTTTGTTATATTGTAATAATATTCTTGAAAAAAAAATACAAAACTAAATTAAAAGAAGAAAAATAAATTTTATATTCCCGGATAATGATAAAATTAAAAGTTTAAAAAATTCGTGCACCAAATTCAAATAATTTCGAATGTTTGTCGACTTTAATTTATTGGCCATAATATGTATATGACTCGTCAACCAGTTCAACATGCCCACATGGCCACATGTTCCAAATGAATTTTCTTTAAACTTCTACTTTCAATTTCTTTTCTTGTTCTTTAATAATTTTTTATAATTTTATTTTACTTTTAATTTATAGATATATATTAACGTTTTTTACTTTTAATCCTACAATTTAATGTAATAAAGTGAGATTTGATGAAATTTTTATAAATTAAGGATATTTTAGATATTTGGACGAAAAACAAAAATAATAAAATACATAAATTAAGGATATTTTAGATATTTAGACGAAAAACGAAAATATAAAATACATAAAATTAAAAAATCAAAACTAAAAAGGGAATTCGAGAGTCTTCTGGTTCACCAACCAACCAGCTAGTGTTGTTGATCGGTAGTACTGGATAGAATTAATCTTGAATAAAATTGACACCCTAGTTATCTTGTCAAGTTTACATTTGCTACTTTAGATAATGTGATTTAGTTGGTGGTTTATTTTGGACTTGGGTTTCATACACGGCCTAATAAACTATGACTAATAAATCTAGACTTGGGCAAGTTTAATTTGAAGGTGCATTCAAGAAACATATATAAAATGTCAATGTTTGAAAAAGACAAATATTTAAACTAATTGATGAGGTTAAAGGTAATTGTGTTGGCTATAATAACCTTGCACAAGACTCTATGAGTGGTTAACTACTTAGTCGATTAAGATCAGAGTTCAAAACTTTGAAAAATGAAATAAAATTATTATCTATTAATACTTTACAAGTCTAAACAAGATGTTGGATTCCAATAATATTTAAGGGCTCTTAATCTATTTATTTATCTCCATTCAATCTTCATCACTCTATGGCATTCATGCTTCATTATATTATGATCACAATAATAATCAAGAATTAATTAATACAAAAGTCTTTTTGTTATTATTTTAATCCATTTAATATCTTTACCTAACTTATATTAGATTAGCTTACATTAGGTTAAAAGCAACCAACTCAAAGGACAAATGACAGTTACTTTGGTAAATTTGAAGGACCAACAGTGACCCAAAATAATGGTAAAATGTACTAAAGACTTTGATTAATTATCATGCAATAAGGAAAAACCTGTTTCTAGTTCACTCATTTTTGGCCTACTTTTTTAATCCGGACAAAACCTCAACAAACCCATATTTTAAAATGTCTTGTAGTCCCCCCCCCCCCCCTCCCCCTCCCCCGCCCCTTATACCTCAATAGTTATACCGTGCGCGTTGGTCCAAAACGACATCGTTTTAACGTGCCGAATGTGTTTATGAAAATTACGCTTTGTATTTTTAACATACTAGTTTATGAATATTAAGTGCCTATTTTCTTAACATTAAGGTTCAAATTTTTGTACATATGTAAGACATGTTATGAACATGTAACAGAATGAATATTGTAGTATCTAATTTATGAACATTAAGTTTGAGTTTATGAACATATATAGTGTCTAGCTAGTTTCTAAACAATAATCTTTAAGTTTATTGTGTCTAGTTTCTAAACAATAATCTTTGAGTTTATGAACTTTTTTTTTTTTTTTTTACAAAAACCTATTTATGAACATATAATGTCTAGTTTTTGAATTTGAACATATAAGGCATGGAGAACAGAAAACATGTTTACAATTTTTTAAAAAAACTATAAAACTTTTAAAAACTGTTTTCTAAATTAAAAATTGAATTGAATAACCTATCTATCATTTATTTGGTTATATATATATATATATATATATATATATATATATATAATCGCATTCTCACCACTATCTACTTACATATTTATGTATTCATTACTATGATTACATTCATTATCATCTTCTTTCACTTATCACTATCTTTTATATTTTCGACTCACATTTACTTATATAAACATAACTTATTTTATTACGTTTAAAGTTAGACATTATCGATCACAATTAAAATGTGAACTCTACAACAAGTTTTAGATTTTGATTGAATTCAATAGATTATTGGTTTGGATATTATTGGTTATGTTATATCGTAATACAAGTTTGGTCAAGATATCGGGTATTGAAATTTTACATATATTAGACTTCAAATTAAAAATTATATATATACATTTCATTCAAATAAATATATCCAAAAATATTTTAAATATTAGTTCAAAAATATTAATATTATCTAAACTAAAATTTAGGTGAACTTAATAGGTTATTGGTTCGGATATATTTTTAGTTATGTTATATACGACTATAAATTTTGTTCGAATATCAAATGTAAAAATCTTATTACATAGACTTAAAAGTATTATTCAATTTAAACCAAACATATCCAAAAAAATATTTTAAATATAAAGTCTAAAATTCACTCGAAATAACACTTGTGTTAATTTTATAAAGTTTCTAAAAAATAAATTTGAAAAATAGATGTTAGTAAACAAGTTTTCTAAACATAAAAGTAAAAAACAGAGAATAGAAAATGAAAATTTAAAAATTTAAAAATATAGAACAGAGAATAATTTCTTGAAGTAAACATGTCCATAGTGTTTAGTTTTTGAATATTTTTTGAAAGAGAAAGATTAATTCATTGAATCGGAATCAAGAATGTCAACAAGAAAAGCAGGTGGCTCATCCAACCACTCCCCGCAACCTGACACAGAAAAGGCTTCCCTGGCAACAGCATGGGCAGCACAATTCGCAGATCGCTTCACATGACAGAACTGCACATCATCAATCTCAGATGCCAAGCTCTTTACATCATCAACTAAATAACCAAACACAGAAATAAAAGACTCCGAAGTTAAAGCATTAAAAACAATCTTACAATCCGTTTCTACGTCTACAGCACCCAAACCAGTGCCCTTCAACCAACTCAATGCTTCCCGTATAGATAGCACCTCTGCCTCCCTTACTGTAATCAATCCGGATAGTCTGACATTCTTTGCAGCAAGGAAATTACCACCATCATCCCGCAAGACCCACCCGAACCCCATAGCATTATCCTCCTCCTTTAACGCAACATCAGTATTAAGTTTGAGCCTTCCATGCGTGGGTTTTGCCCAAGCAGTAACATAATGTGTGTCAATGTGGCCAGTACCAGCAAGTAGTTTTTCATTCGCGTTCCTCCAACTATCCAGAAACGCCATAGACCTACGCACCAAAGAAGATAAATCAAAGCCAGTACCCCTCCAAACACTGTCGTTCCTACTGCACCACATACCCCAACAAGCCATCACAAACCTAGGCTTAGCAATCAAATCTAAAGTGCCCAAAGCCCAAAAGAACCAGTCACCCAGATGATTACCATTAAAGCTGCACACATGCGCCATCCCCAACATATTCCACAGCCTAACTGCTTCCCCACACTGAATAAAAAGATGCATTGCCGACTCCTGCACCTGCCTGCACATATGGCAATCCACCAAACATGCAACATTCTTAGTTAACAAAAAATCACATGTGGGAAGATAGTGGGACGCTAACTGCCAACAAAAACTCTTCACCTTAGGAGGGACCTGCAGGTTCCATATACTTGGCCAAGGGCGGTCAGTCGCAGCCACCCTCGTAAGCTGCTTATAACATGATTTGACCGAATACACACCTTTCTGCTCCCAATGCCAAAACCACTGATCATGAGGCCTCCGGTTACTGACAGGAATATTCAAAATGATATTAGAATCACGAGGATTAAAAATATCCTTCACACAATCCACATCCCAACCATTACCATGTAAATCCAGCAGGGAGGCCACCGGTGCCTCATAAACTGTGTGATGCAACTCTGTTTCCACAAACGGATTACCATCCACAGGTAGCCAAGGATCCCTGCCGATTATAGTGCTCTTACCATCACCAATGACCCGTCTACAGCCCTCCTTCAAACAGCCCTTTACCTCCAGCATACCCCGCCAAATATAGGATGGGTTGCTACCCTCCCTGGTATCAAAAAAGTCACAATCAGGATAATACCGAGCTTTATACACACGGGCCACTAGACTTGAGGGATTGGAAACTAACCTCCACGCCTGTTTTCCTAGTAACGCCTTATTCATCTCATGTAGACGTCGAAAGCCCATTCCACCACATGCTTCCGGCCTTGCCAGACCCTCCCATGAGCGCCACCTGACCCCTCGGCCACCACCTACACTGCCAGTCCACCAGTATTGATTCAAAATTACCTCCACTTCCCGACATAGACCCAAGGGGAGCAAAAACACCATCATAGCATAAGCTGGCATTGCCTGCAGAACATTCTTCAAAAGCACCTCCCTCCCAGCTCTAGACAAGAACTTGGCATTCCAAGAACGGACCCTGGTGAGTATACGATCCTTCAGGAAACCCAGAATAGCTCTCTTCCTTCTCCCCACTAGGGATGGCAAACCCAAATACTTTCCACTCGTTTCACCCTCCTCCACACCCAGTATATCAACAACCTCATTTCTTCTATTCTGTGGGACATTAGCGCTAAAACATGCGGCAGATTTATCATAATTTATATGCTGTCCAGAAGCCCTGGCATAAGTATCAAGCACATACCTCATTTGAATACATTCATCCTCATTAGCCCGTAAAAAGCGGAAGGAGTCGTCTGCAAAAAGGAGATGAGAAATTGATGGAGCCCCCCTCGCAACCGAGACCCCATGCAAATGACCCGCAGACATGCTTCTCTCGATCATAGCACTCAACCCCTCAGCCACAAAAAGGAACAGATACGGGGAAAGCGGGTCCCCCTGACGAAGGCCTCTTCCCGGTACAACTGGCCCCAAGTGCCGCTGATCATGCAAGATATGATACCGAACTGATGTCACTGACTCCAGCAATATATCAACCCACCCATCACCAAACCCCATCTTAAGCAATACTGCCCGTAGAAACCCCCACTCGACCCGATCATAGGCCTTTGACATGTCAAGTTTCAAAGCAACAACCCCCTCACGTCCCTGGGTTTTTCGTTTCAAAAAGTGGTGAACCTCATAGGCAAGCATGATATTGTCAGTTATTAAACGCCCCGGTACAAAAGCACTTTGAGCACATGAAATCAACTTATGCAACATGGGTTTTAGACGGTTTGCACATACCTTTGACGACGTTACACAAAGCAATCGGGCGTAAATCCTTCATAGTTTCCGGTCTGGGCTTCTTTGGAATCATTACAACGAGGGTATCGTTAGCCCCACGTGGGAGCTTGGCCGTCTCCAAAAATCTTCTACAAAAAGCTGTTACTTCCCCCCCCCCCCCCCCCCCCCCCCCCCCCCCCCCCCACAATGTCCCAGAAATATTGGAAAAACCCCGGTCCAAAACCATCAGGCCCCGGGGACTTATCCGGATGCATCTGGAACACCGCCGTACGTACCTCCTCCATACTCAAGGGGCGCAGTAGCGTAGCGTTATCACGCTCAGTTACCTTCGCAGGTATTGCATCAATCACCTCCTGCATCTCACCATAATCCGGGGTAAACAAACCTGTATAATAATTCAACATTACATTATCCAACCCCTCCGAGTCCTCCACCCAATCCCCATTCTCATCCTGGAGCCGTCTAATAGTATTACGTCGACGTCTAGCTTTCACAGAGTTGTGAAAAAACTTGCTATTGACATCCCCCCCTTGATACCAATACTCCTTAGCTCGCTGTTTCCAGAAATAATGTTGTTGCTCCAGCAAAAAAAGCAACTCCCTCTCAGCCGCATCATATTCCCTCAACCCTGGCTCATCACGACGCCCTCTCAACCACACTAAGCGTTGCTTATTAAACTCAATCTTCCGCTGAAAATCTCTATTATAACTCCGCCCCCACCTCTTCAAATCAAGAGCACATGCCTCCACCCTTGCTAACGTATCCAGGCCCACCGTCCTGTCCCAACTTTGTGCTACAATTTCTCTACACGAATCCTCCCGTAGCCACAAATTATCAAAACAAAACCTAGCACGCTTCCGGACGCGTTGGAGAATAACCGGTGTAAGAATCAGGGGTAAATGATCACTGTATGGGACAACCAGAGACTGTGCCCGAGCGCCCTGAAACAGATTTAACCACTCCTCATTTGCTAAAATACGATCCAACTTCTCCTCAATCATACCACTCGTGCCCCGTGATTTAACCCATGTAAACTGCGGCCCTTCAAACGGAAAATCCTGCAAATCACAGTCCGCAATTGCCTCCCTAAAACCATTAATCAACCAAGGCGGATGCGGGGCCCGGCCAATCTTCTCAGACTGATGTAGGAGATCATTGAAATCCCCCATTACTAACCACGGTAGAGTTGACCGAGATGACAAAGTACGCAACAACTGCCAAGCCTCCCGCCTTCGGTGCCTCTCAGCAAAACCATAAAAACCAGTAAAACGCCATGAGGGGGCACCCACATCCAAACGTAGATCACAATCAATATAATTTGCAGAGTATCCTGCTTCGGTGCCTTCAGTATCCTGTTTTTGAATATTAAGCTTTAAGTTTCTGGAAGAAAAAAAAAAGACTCATTTTAAACGGCAAATTATGCCATGGAGACACGCTATACATTCATAATTTTTATACTGTACATTCATAATTTATAAATTGTAGATCCATAATTTCTATAGTGTAGATTTATAAAATCTATATTGTAGATTCATAATTTTTATACTACACATACATAATTTCTGTACTGTATGAATCTACTTTATAAATTTTATGAACCTACAGTATAGAAATTATGAATCTACAGTACAGAAATTATGAATGTGCAGTATAGAAATTATGAATCGACATTATAAATTTTATGAATCTACAATATAAAAATTATGAATCTACAGCATAGAAATTATGAATGTACAATATAAAAATTATGAATGTATAACGTGTCCACTATGCACATGATAAACACGGTTACATAGCATAACGCTCCATTTTAAACCAATGTTCACCTTATAACGGGGACCTGGTCCAAGATATAATTTGGGCCTCTACCCCACTCTCTTGACAAAACTTAAAAAAATAAAACTAAAAAAAAAAATGAAAAAAAAAAAAAACCACAATATTATGTGAAATTCTCAAATACACCTTCTGCTTCATTATTTCTTTCTCTCATACTTTGTAAATGCCACTATTCCTCCTCACTCCTCATCCCATGGCCTCCAAGCTTTTCTTCCAAGCCATCCTCCTTCTCGCCGCCGCCCTCACTTTTCCGGCGACCACCACCACCGCCCAAGAGTGCCCCTATCCGTGCTACCCACCGCCAACCGGCCCCGGAAACAACAACCCTCCGGCGACTACAACTCCACCCTCCCAACCAGGCTCTAACAATCCTCCCCCACTCCCTACTTACACTCCCCCCGGCGGCGGCGGCGGCGGCGTCTACTTCTACAACCCACCGCCGGATTTCACCAACGGCGGCCTCACGCCGCCGCCTCCGGACCCCATCCTCCCGTGGTTCCCGTACTACTTCCGAAAGCCTCCCCACGGAGATCAATCGTCGTCGTCTTCAAGAACTCTCCGAGCACCCACGGCCATGACGGCGGTCGCCGCCGCCGCTCTGTTCTTCATTGCTTTTACTGTGCCTTTTTATTAGACTTAAGTCTTTTAGTTTTGTCCTACCTGTGTAACTAAGCTCTTAGCCTCTGATCTTTTAGGTTTTTCTGTGATTCATTTTGTTGTCATGATGAGATGTTCTGATAATTTCATGGCCATGGGAGCGTAGAAATTTCAATTTCTTGTTGATTTTAATTTGCAGCAAATTAATTATAAGTCTTGACTTATACTATACGTCTGGACTTTGGTAATGTATAGATGCATCTATCTATTCAATGTATTCAATCCACTAGCTACTTGCAATATTTCATTTCTTTTTTTCTTTTTTTTTTTCTTTTTCGAACAAGTGTTGTGAGTATACTTTAATTATATGACTTATTTTAAATCTGTATTATACTGAGATTAGTTTTTATTTGCACAGGACTGACTCAATTAAGAGACAGTGTGTTGATCATATTAACATAGTAAACTTAGTTACGTATTCGATCGAGATGGATATTTTTTTTTTATCTATGTTATCATGATTGAATAAATTTCAACTTAAACAATGACATTAATAATAAAATATTACCTACCAATTAAAATGTGCTTACAAATTTCATTAAAATACTTCTTAAAATAATAATACTATGATATAGCATGATTAGTGAAGTGTGTATTACGTAATTTACAAAATTGTATTCTCTTTATATATCTTTATAAAATTATAAGATATAACTTTGTAGAGAATAGGACATTATAATTTACAATATTATAAAAAATACATATTTAATAAGTTATAAAAAAATTACAAATATATTATAATCTCTTTTTATTTTGAAAAATATAGTGCATATATATTTTTTATTGTCGTTGTCACTTGGTGCCTTGGTGGTTGGTTACATGTATGGCCCCCTAGGGTTGGTTACAGGGTCAAAAAGTGGCTATCAAGGAGTCATCATTACAATAAAATTGTCATGTTCGATCTGCTACAATCTTTAGTGTTTTTTCTTGGATTTTATATAACATACGAATATAATCAACTTATTACGAAACTTCTTGTAAGGAGTACAATTTTACATTTATTATATTATATAAAGTATAAAATTATGAACATTTCTCTTATTTTTTATTTTATTTATTTTATTTGTACATGTAGTCAATGAACATTTTATAAGTATTGAAAATTAAAAATTAAATAAGTTTGAACTCTAAATATTAAAAATTAAGCAATTAGAGCAATTATTTGTTCTTAGTCTTTGTACTCTTTTCTTTAAGAATAATTGGGTGGTCGGGGTCAATATATATACATATATTTCTCTATTAAAATCACCCCTAATAATTATTTTTGTCATGTTATTATTATATTTATTTCTTTTGTATTCAATTATTACGTGAATAGAGGACCAAAGATAGTATATATCAATAAAGTCATTGCACAAAATATAGTCAAATTAAAAATCAGAAACTAAATATGATCAACAATGCAAACATAGTTAAATTTGCATTAAAATTTGACTCTTTTACAAGTTTTTCTCATGAAGTTCAGCAATTGAAGTGATTAGACTCTATAAACTTTTATAATTTATATAATAATCCTTAGTTTTACTTGAATAAACTAATTCTCCTTATTTCCAATTTTTTTTTAAAAAATATAATTTAGCACAATCTAGATCGAATAAAAATAATAAAAATAAAAAGAAGTTTTTCTGCAATGGGATTTATGGTATGTTCTGTTTGGATGAAAGTGGGAATGAGGCTCGAGAATAGATAAAATAAAATAAAAAATTAATGGAAGTTGAGTAGTAGCCCATGAGAGAGACGATATATATGACATATCATGCTAGTGGTCCATTATTCTTTTAATGTTGTAAAAAGTAGTTTTAGACCTTTCTTTTTATAAAACTTAGGTTGTGCTGTCCCAAAAAAAAGTGTGTATATTTTTTCCTTTTAAAACAAGAAAAGGGCACTCCAACAACTTTTGTAAATAAAATTATCTGATAATACAAATAGTATTAACTTTTAGATGTTTTTTAAATCTTTGGGTGACTTGCACTATGTATACGCTATAGATGATACCTGACTAGTCCGCATGAATTTAGTTTAATAGTTCAATTGACAGTTAAAAAAAGAGATCAAGGTTCAAATTTTAACGGCGGTAGTGTGGAAATTATATTTAAAGTGGGCAAATTCCTTATACACATCAATATTTGGCTCTATTTGCTGAGTCATTGAGTTACCATGATTTACATCATCTCAAATGCTATGCTAGACCAGAGTGGGGGCTAGAGCGGCTAGTAGACATAATTCACCCATTTGATTATCAATTATTGTGATGTTTTGATATAGTCATTGGTTAATTATTTAACTTTTAACTCTTTTTATAAAAAAACTTTAATGATTGTGTCTAATTCTGTTCTTTATCTACATCTTCATTTAATCTCTATGAAATTTAAGGATTTAAAAGTAAATTATTATCTTTCAATAAACTTCCCCATTCACTATTTCATTTTGATTCTATTGAAACTCATTTTAATACATCTTGTGTTCAGATGGCATGTAGTGGTTCTCCCATATGGGAGGTCATGATATCGAGCCTCAAGAGGCGGTGTTGACTCTTTGTTCTTCAACAGATTGAGAAAGTAGAGATGAACAGATACTACAATGTAATAAAGTCAGTAGCTTCCAAAAAAAAAAATCATTTTAATAGAATTAGAAAGTTTAACAAGGATTTAGATATTTATTGTTACGTCTAAATTTGCCTATTAGATAAAAATCTATGGATGACAAACATTCATTTCAACTTTCTGCTACTGATGAGATATTAGTTCACCTTGTTAACCCTCAAATTTCACAAGGATAAGACAAAATGGTAGACGGAACTCGGAAGACGAAATTGAGTGCAACCACTTAAGTTGAGTATAAGATTAAGTCAAATTATTAGTTAAATGCAAACTTTAAAAGTATCATCCTAGTTAAATGCAAACTTTAAAAGTATCATCATAGTTTATGATTGAATCGGTAATTGACTCAAGCTAGCATATTGTATGGGAGTCATTTTATGTTTTTTTTTTTTTAATTAATACACTAATTAATGGTTTTATTGGGACCGAGTCTACCATAAATCGGGTATAAAAATATAGAACGGGGTAGGCAAAGAATAACTTTATTACCCGGGGCGCTAGGTCCAAAATAGCACGTACAAGCCCGAGGTACAGGCCCCAAATGACACAGCCTGGATACAAAGCATGAGGCCCACCGGATGGGCTACAACTGACTATGCTAGTAGCGAGAATCGAACTTGGGTAGGATAGTTGAGAGCTTGGAGTCGAGACACTGGACTAGACTGACCACTTTGATTTTCCTGCCCCTTGCTAGAAACCCAGGACCCCTATTTATAGCAGGCCCCCCTCCTCCTTCGGATGTCCACATGTCCCACGTACTCAGACGTCACTTCCTCATTTGTCGCACGGGAGTCCACACGTTCATCACGCCTCCGACACCCCCACCTTCGCTCCCGTGCACCCCACGTACCCTGGGCGGAACCGCCCCCGGTGCCGGTGACCGCACGCCACCGCGCCCCGCGAGATGGGGGGCGCTAGGCCCGCGCCCAACCGCGCACTGGGTGCGCCGTTGCCCCAGCTGGCGGCCTCCCCCGACCGCCGCCCCCGTGGCCTCGCACGGGGGGCGCTACGCCCGCACCTAGCCGACGACCCCCTCCGGCCGGGCGCTGGCCGACGCCGGCCATCCCCAGTTGTCCCCGTCATGCCCCCGATCACGGCAAATTATGCTATGCATCCATGGTGCATACAGATGCAAAAACGACGTCGTTTTATTAAAAACGCGCGTCTCACTTTTAAAAAAAAAAAATCAGTTTCAATTCCCAGCAACAACATTATATTGTGCATAATTTGAACTATATATCCAGAATCAATGAACTAAAATTCCAGAATCTATGAACTAAAATTCCAGAATCTATGAACTAAAATTCCAGAATGAATGAACTAAAAATCCATAATGAATGAACTAAGTATCCATAATGAATGAACTAAATATCCAGCATGCATGAATGAAAAAAAATCAGTTTCGATTCACGTCTAAATATCCATAACCAATGAACTAAAATTCCAAAATCTATGAACTAAAATTTCAGAATCTATGAACTAAAATTCCAGAATCAATGAACTAAGATTCCAGAATGAATGAACAACATAATGCTCTTGAGGGGAATCGATGTGGGATGCGCGTTTTTAATAAAACGACGTCGTTTTTTGCATCCGTATGCACCATGCATGGTGCATACGGATGCACAGCATAACGATCCCCCGATCACTCCCTTGGATCCGTCCGATCCAACAACGTCAGCCCAATAAATTCTTAGCCCATATCCAATACCCCATCACTAATTAAGTGTAATACAAACATATATACCCATATACTTAAAATAAAAATTAAAATATAGTATATCAAATTTGAGAAATATTTTTTTAAAGAGTTTGTCCTTAGTGATTATGTAAAGAGGTCATTGGCAAGACTTATTTATTTGAAATCGATATGTATATATGAGATTATGCAAACAGTAATCCCTTCCCCATGTTGGATATCTAAATTTAGCAAATAGTCATCGATTCCCATTTTAGATTATCTAAATTTAGCAAATAGTCACCGATTCCCATTTTAGATTATCTAAATTTGGCAAATAGTCACCGATTCCCATTTTAGATTATCTAAATTTAGCAAATAGTCATCGATTATCATTCACATTATTGTCACCCCTTTTCCATTTTAGATGATCTAAATTTGGCAAATAATCATCGATTATCATTCACATTATTGTCACAATCTATGTAGTCGAGTTTTATCAATCGGTTCACTACTTTCCACAATAAAGAGATATTACGTTCAAGTCTCACTTTGCGTGGGGATGAAAATGTATTAATTTTTATCAAATAATAGCTGGAGGGTGTGCTCATAGCTGACCGGCTCAAACCAATAAGACCAATAAGCCAATCCTACTAGGAGTCGAAATTAGAACTTTGTAGTTACCAAGCCAACATTCCACCAACTTAGCTGAGGTTGCCCGGGTAATAGACTAGCAGAGCACTCTTGAAATTGCAAGAAAATGCTGATAACATTTTTTTTTTCTATGAAACTATATATGTAATTACATGATCCATATCTGCTGGAAGTGCCAATCTATCAAAGCAACATCATAAAATATATAGCCATTTTGTGCTGACAAGAAAAGGGAGAGGCATACATATATGTATATATAGGATCTGACCTGAGAACGGGCGTGGAAACTCGCGCATTTCATGTAGAAACACCAACCACAACACAGGTTATTTGCGAGCTACAACCCGAGTGGACGCCCCGGGGCACATTGCTTCTCAGATCAGTTCTGCCATTTCTCCCAGCACTGACTTTTGGCTTTACCTCAACCTTGTGGCCATTATTCACCTTGTTCACTCCCAATCCTCTTTGATTCAGCGAACTCGTGAGCTGTTTCTTTTCTTCGTTGTTCTTCCTGGTTCCTCGGGTATTGGTGGTCGTTGGAAGTGCAGACGAGACACTGCTATCTGAGGACACCGTGGGCCTATACTTGGTCGTCGTAGAGGTTTGCATTGAACAAGACGGGGAACTTTCTGCAGCTACTGTTCTTGGAGATGCACGCAGGTAGTGCTGTGGCTTCCTCGGTGTGGATTTACTTGCAGGTGTCTGAAACGTCGTATCAGCCACCAAGATCAATCATTTAGTCTTGTAAAAATGAAAAGCCAACAAGTATTTATAAGCATTGTTAATACAAAAAAATACCTTAAATTTATCTGATAGTGGCCTAGCTTCATGGTAAAAGGAAGGCAGGGGACTTGCTTTAAAATTAAGGTTTCTTCTCAATTGCCTTGTCTCTACTTCTGTCTTCTTCTGTATTAATGAAAATTAGACATATTTTAATAATCTAAACATAGACAATAAACTACGAAGCAAGGACGATTTGTACTGTTACGCAATTTGAAAAAAAACAAGGGAAGAAACTTTGTGGGCTAATCTGATTATCATAGAATTATAAGAAAAGAAAAAACGATCCTATTTATGTGAAATGCTCTTTCCATATGGTTAAACCAAAATTGTATTTCTCGCGTACCTGTCTTCTGGCTTGAATTTGTAGCATCTCAGCCTCCTTAGCATTCATTTTCTCCTCGAGCTTCATTGAGAACTGAAGAAATATTAAGAATCTTTTAGATCATTGAAGAACATTTGACCAAGTCATTAAAGAATCTTTTAACGGATTGAGCTTCAAATTTGTGAAACAGTCTGCGAATCAAGTTTTCTGTAGCATTGCTAGGGAAGTTGTTTTATTGTAAACGTTTCAGCCTATAATTAATGAATTAGCTTCTTTATTTAAAAAAAAAAAAAAAAAATTCGACTTGTATACAAGGGTGACTTGCCTCTTTTCTCCTCTCTGCACGTTCTTCACTTTTGAAATTGAATCCAGAACCGTTTTGTTTCATGCCGGGCTTAGTTGAACTTAAAGCTTGCTTATGCCTGAATACCAGAAGATATATATATTAGACGAGTAAATTAATGAATGTGCATTCAGAAAGTTCACGTTTTTTTGCTTGTAGACCTGTTTGCATTTTGATGCACACTAGGGGCAACCTTCTCTCTCGTTCTTGATACGTTTCCAATGTTAGAACTGTAAAGAAACAAAATTTATTCGTCAGAAACAATCCATCGGAGGCTGTAAATTCAGAGAAACAAATATACGGAGTAATATATACCTTTTCAAATCATTGAGAACTTTATCTCTAGAACCATACGGGGCCTGTTCAAAGTAGACAATCCAGTTACAACATCGATGAATGACAAAGAAAAGAACGAAATGAATATGCGAGGAAAACCTTGTGTTTTGGTATTCTAGAGATAGAGTGAGAAGTGGAAGTAGCTGCCGAGTCCAACGTGGAAACCTCGTGTTTTAACGTTCTCGACATTGAACGAGAAGTTGAAGCAGTAACAGATTCCAACGAGAGCTTTTCTCTTTTCGGTCTTAGTGAAGCATCACTTCCCCTTCTAGTAGGTTTTCTCGAAACGTCTTTAGAATTGGAACCTTCTCTCGGGATAATTGAATGTTTCAAATGTTTGGTTTTTGATGCAGAACTAATCTACAATTTAGACATCAGAAAACACGTCAAACACACTATTTAACTGACCAAGAGAGTAATGGATAACGTTTTTTTATGCAAGAAAGGTATGAAAAAGAGAACGAACCTTAGGAGAAGGACTCGGTTGAGGCACTGAACTAAAGTTCCCATCTTTATCAACTGTATGAAGATCAGAGGTCTCGGGAATATTTGGTATCACGTCTATACTCCCACCTTCACCAAGAGGTGCCTCGTTTACTTCATGATCAACAGTTCCAGTAACCGGACAAAAGGTTGCTTCTTTGTCGAAATATTCTGAAATGACAATAACAGAATTTGATGATCCATAAGGACCGTTGCTAAAGTTCACAGAATAACCACCCCCGTTGAAATGCTCGAAGTCGTCCCCATCATAGCCCGTGCTTTCACCAAACGATGCAGACTGACTACTACCCTCGTTAACAATCTCAAAGTCCCCCTCGTACCCTGTGCTCTGCGAGACATTATTTTCACTAGTCTGGCACTCGGATGAACTCCGGCTTAGAAGAGCCCTCTTTCTAAAATGAGCCTCGAGTATCGCCTTCTTCTCGGTTACTGAACCCGGTTTGGAATATTTCTCGACCTCTTCAAGATATCTGTTGCGAGAAAACGATGACCTCCGCTCCCAACTCAGGCCTTCGCTCTCAAACCGCCTGAACGAAACAGAGCCCGAGTTTAGAGCATCCAACTGTCATTATAAGCACGTACACATAAAAAAGAGATACAAGCAAGCCTATCCAACTGACCATGACGACGAAAACACACATTAGCATAGCTTTAGCTGGTTTAACATAAGACAATGTCTGCTTTCAAAAATTACCCAGAACTATGTTGAGAGTTCAGACTTCCAAATTATTTCACGAAGACAACTTAATTTGCATATCAATGCCTATCAAGTTTAAGGTAACCTCAATGTGACAAAAAAGGCTCAAACCATCCTTTGAAATCAGAACCTCGTATACTTATTGATCAAGATGGTCGGTCCACCTAATGGGCTGTTGAGTCACCGTGATTTACTCCTCCCCTATCCTGTCGGACCGGGGTGTGAGGGCCTGGGGCAAGGGAATTTCCGATTTCGCCTCTTGCCCGATTTACTCCTCCCCTATCCTGTCAGGCCAGGGACAAGGGAATTTCGCCTTTTGTGGGGAAGAGATCATTGGGGGAATCAATTAAAATAGTTTGGAATTATGTTTCATTAAATCCACCATGAAATTTATAGGGATAGAAAACCATACCTCTCAACAAATAAATTACAATTATCAAAGATCAAAACCAAATAAAGAACCAATCTTTGGTTGCCACTCAAAAGAAGAAGAAAACAAGACTTGATAATGGAGAACCCAGAAAACTATAAAATGCAGATCAATCCATTTGAGAAAAAGACAGTGAGATCCATAGAACACAGGTTTACCTTGAAATTAAGCCTAAAGGGTTCTTCATCAATATCACCCGCCATTTATAACTGATCCCTTCAACAAAAACCCTTCTCTCTGCAATTCCCAAACCAACATAAGATAAAAGAATCAGCCCATCAGCACACAAACATCAAATTATAAGCTCAAGAAGAACAAAAACAAAAACCCAATGCAGAAAAATCACTAAACCCATTCTTAGTATCCCTTACATAAACTCAAGAAATGCATAGCTATAGAGAGAGAAAATTACAATTTCGAAGATATAGGATGACAGAGGTATGGGTTTATTATGCCTTGAAAAAAAAGAGAGAATAGCTTCTTTGCTTTGAAGATGAGAATTATTTCAAGGAAAGATGAATACGAAACTGACCATAGTGACCAAGAGGACTCAAAGACAGAGTGGCAGTGAAGGGACTGAAAATGAACCAAAGATTTAATTCAACAATTACACCTAATTATTTCTTTCCATTATTCTTAATCTTATTCTATTTCCTAAATGAGACCAAAAACCTTAATCATTGATTTCAATCTCACTAACAACAATTGTAGTTTGGTTTATAAGGTTGTTGGCTTTGCATTTTGAGAATTTAGCTATTAATTTGTCTTTCTTGGAGGAAGATCGCACCAAATTTTTTTAGTGGTTTCTTTAGAGATAGTCTTAGCTAAAATTGTACCATAACATAATTTACCTCAAATAGTACTTTTCTATAAACATATTTCAAAGATTTAACATATTGTCTTAACCCAAATAGTGCTTTCCTTTCCCTTTTTATGTGTAATCATGTTATGACGTTTTAATATAAGCGAAGTTCTTGATTTTCAAAAAACATATTGTCTTAATTATGCTGGAGAACCATTAACCATAAACCCCAATCTAAAGACTAAATACATCATTTTAATTTGAAAAAAATTTAAAAACTAAAGTAACTTCTTTTTTTTTTTTTTTTTTTTTTTTTGTATGTGTAAATATAAACTGATTCTAATTATAGTAACTGCTCTATGATAACATCAATCTCAAATACATAAAGTCTTAATATTGTCAAATCGTCAATTTCCTCAATTAACCCAATAATTTAATGACTAAATTAACTATCTTTTTATAACTTAACGATTAAAAGTGTCATTTTTTATATAAAAGATTATAACATAATTTAACTATAAAATTGTTTTTAAAAAATTATTTAGGGTTTATAAGAATGGGAAAGAAAAGGGGAAATTTGATCCAATGCTTAAAGGTGTCATCAATCATCATGTGCATTGTTATCTCTTTTTGTCCGCATTTCCATGTGGCCCACTTTCTTTCACCAAATATCAGGTGGGGTGAGTGCATGGCTAATGGCATTTCACGTGTAAGAATTTTACTTGTAATTACGTAACCTTCTTATATTATTCATTTTTTTTTTTTTTGGGTATGGAAAAGACTTATTAACTACCTCCCATGATAATATAAATAATTTGTTGACCAAAAACCTCTACAATTACCACTCCATATTAATCATTTCTTAACGGATTATACTTATGTGAGACTATCTCACAAATCTTTATTCGTTAGACGAGTCGAGTCGAGATCAATATAAAAATGTAATACTAATTAGAAATAAAATATTTGTTATTTATAAAGGAATTTATGAATTGCAATACATACTTTTGAGAACAAATGTAATACTTTTACATTATTAGAAAGTGTTTGTTACTTATAAGAGAAAATATGATATTTTTGAGAAAAAATGTAATACTTTTAAATTAAAATGTAAAAGCATTACGTAGTACATTTTTCTTCAAAAGTATTACTTTTTTCCATATAAGTAATAAACATTTTATTCCTTATTAATATTACATTTTTTAGTATAAGTATTACATTTGATCTTGACCCGACCCACATCACAAACAAAGATCAGTGAGATAGTCTCACACAAGTTTTTGCCTTTCTTAACTATGTTTTATTGGATATGTAGATTCTTTATTAAGTCAATATATAATTAACCGATTCACTAGTAATCATAACAATTAGTTATCCTTTCTAAATTCATGGCTAATAGGAAGTGATAATTATAGAGGTAAAAAACATTTTGTACCTCTCGAGCATTAGTCTAGTAGTTAAGATTTAAGAAATCTCACTTAAAATTTATTTCCAGCAACAAAGTGAAAATTCAATTTTTGTCACGAATATTGAAAATTGGGTTTTGAGTTGAGCTCCTTATGACAGAAGTGTATATGAAGATATAAACTAGAAAACTTAAGTTAAAAAAACATGTCATATCAATAACAATAATAATTTTATATATATGAATTTTTGTAACAAAAAATATGAATAAAATTTATTTCTTAAAGATAATACATACATAGCTATCTCCAGCTATCACTAGTGACTGACTACCAGAATCATCAAATTTGCAATTTGCAATCATCACCCACGAATCTCTTCTCACGCGCCTTTTTCGCATTAGAAGTTTAGAACACTATATGCTTTGTCTCTTTCTTCACCTCAATCTAGTGGGGGAGCCACTATATATTATTTGGTGTTGATTTTTATTGTAAGGAGATTAATTATATTTTTGGTCTTTAATTAAAATAGATATAAATTATTAAATTAGTTAGTAAATGATGTATGTATATTAATATATATCGCTGCATCGAGGTGGCTGTTTTGTTCAAGTCATGATATGTATTAGTTGGCTTAAATAAACATTTTTTTGTCAAAAAAAAAATGTCTATACAAATGAATTAAATAAATAGAGGATGATTATTTTTAAATAAATGAATATTAACTGCTCTTTTAATTTAATTTACAATTTTATTTAACTTTAATTTGTGTATGGTGCACCAAATACCTAGCTTGCTGAGCTCTTGGGAAACATATACTTTGATGTGATGACTTAATTGTTTAATTTTAAGTCTTAATTATATATAACATTTTATTAATTAATTAAGTTGGTGTGTGGCACACTTGATACCAAACTTGTAAACCTCTTCAAAAGCCAACTTTTAACGTAGATAGGATGATGTGTGTTTGTTGCTTTTGGATCTAATCATTATTGCATGCATTTGCATTTCTCCCCAAGCAAAACCTACTATACAATTCAGTACTAATTACATCATACGACAACCAAAGGAAAAGAATAAAATTAAACATGAAGATATGAAGAAACCTACGAAACATCAATTAGTGATTACCAATATATAATGTTATTATGGTTTGTTGTACAATGTGTCTCACTACACCCAACATGTAGAAATCTTAAGCAATCCTATTTTATTATAGTTGTATAATATTATAGTAAATTCGGTTGGTACGTAGAGATTAATAAATGATGATATTAAGAATCTTACTGATTGGATAATATATGTTATGGTTGAGAAATACGGGAGTAATGGATTAATGTACCGTGGATTATTGATAAATGATAATAATAATAATAATATTATTATTATTAGGTACAAGTGAGTTCATAAAGATCTAACTAGGTCATGAAATGTAATAATTGAATAAAAATGTACACGTTTTTCTCAAATTAACCCCTTCTTGTCCTATATTGCACTAGAAATTAAATCGGCTAGAATCTTAAACAAAAACAAATGTGTGGGACTTTGTGTACAAAGAAAGATTGATTTCTTTGGTTATCGTTGACATATCACATGAACACTGACAATATAATTATGTGGGACTCTCTATATGGAAACTCTTCAGCTTCGCACAACACATTCTGCGGGACCATTCAACTTATGCCCAGTTGCACTGTTACCTGGCTTTTCATTACTCTTAATATTTTAACACAAAAAGTCAATATCCCTGTTGAGATTCGAAACTGAAATCTCCAATTTAAAAAAGTCACAATTATATCATTTGACCACAAAGTTTTTGACTGGCTTGTCATATTTTACTAGTGTACTACTTTGACTTCCATATAATATATATTTCTATAATATAATATATTTGAATAAATAAATAAATAAGTGCAGTATAATTGAATATTATGAGGCATGTGAAGCCAAGGGTATATTATTATAAATCATGACATCTAGTAACTCATGTCAGAAAAAATGGTCAAATACACCCTCAAATTTTATATAAAAAGTCAATTAGACTCTTGAATTTTTCAAAGTTACAATTAGACACATTAACATATTAATTTAGTGCATTTCAATTCAAAAATTGTGCGATGTTCCGGCGACCTACAGAAGAAAATCAACATGTAGTTAGAAAAGTCGACCAAAATAGCTTAAACATTGCAATTCGATCAAAAAAAATTAAACAGAAACCCAAACAGAGACAGATCTTCAGTATGCAAAATATAGAACTTTGGTGCTATTTTTGTAAACATGTAAAACGTTTATTATATCATATATTTAGAGTAAAACCACATCTATCATTCTGGGATAAAAACCCTATCACTTTGGAGGAAACCACATTGTTTTAGGGAAAATTTATTAAGATATGCAAAAGTTTAATTAAGTGAAAAATACTGTGATATTTTTGTAAATGTGCAAAATGTGTCATGTATCAATTTTGTTAAAAACTGCATCATTTTAGAGAAAACTCATATTATTTTTATTAGGACTCTATTATCCATATTAAACTAGGACTATATTATTCGTGTTAGACTAGGATTCTATGATTCTATCTAGCATTCGCTCCCAATACTCTCAGACATTATCATTAAATACTGAAAATATATTCTCATCACTTTAGACTAAATACGCTTGAATTGTTTCACATTACATTCATTGTTTTAGAATAAATATGCACCGTCTCATCACACCTCATTTTACCCCAAACACATATCATTTTAACCTAAACACGTATGGATAAATTAGAAAGCATAAACACACATCATTTTGAAATAAAAACTCTCCTCATTTATTCATTCGATCATACTCCTGTTTATTTACAGGGAAAAAAAAATGCCACAGCCTCATAATTTTAAACATAGATCCCCATAGGCTCTTATTTTTCTCATGGATAGAGAAAATTTGAACACTACAGAAAAAAAAAAAAAAACTAAATACTCCTATAAATTCATTATTCTTTTGTTGAGGAATGTGTTAGGATCGATATGGTTCACAACACCAAAATACAATAGTAACTTGGACTGAAAATATTGAGAATAAATTTTAATGTAAGATTTAAAATAAATTATACACATAATAAGACAATTTGAAGAATTTTCTGTATTGGAAAAATGATATTACAATAGAAATTACAAATATAACTCTCTATCACCAATGGGATGATGAATAAATCTGATGGGATGATTTACAATGAAAGAAATTGCCTATTTATAGCAAACCATGTGCCTAGAAAATTTCCCAGCATTGAATGCTATTCTTCCCCTGCAAGCAAAAAAAACTTAGACTTTTTCCCTTACACAAATCTTAGCCCAAGTTTTTCCCTTTAGGAGAAACCTAGCTATGCCCAAGGAATTTCCCTTTCACAAACTTTCCCTTACTCAAACCTTTGTCCAAGCAAACCTCATCTAATACATTTATTCCTCCAAACCTTAGCTCAAAATTTTGCTACTCTAAACCTCTGCCCATTTTCATATTTGACTTTAATATTTACAGACTGCATGGTCCACTTCTGGTGAGCTCACTAAGGGGCTTTTCTGTGAATCTGATGAGGTTATAGGTGAAGCCCCCAGATATGGTTCCCATCATAGGGCCAACCATGTAAACCCATATGCTCTTGTACACATGCATCACTATGGCAGGGCCAAGTGTCCTTGCTGGGTTCATTGATGCCCCTGAAACTGGCCTGCATATATATATATATAAGATCAATATAACATGATTCATAAGTTTCAATTCATTAATATTGCAATGAAAATAATCAGGAGTAATAGTGGGTCATCCATCCTGTGACTGTGGGTCATCCATCCTGTGACTGTTGTAAGTCAAGCGCTTAATCACAGAATTCTTTAACTATTTATATGTGTGTGTGATGAACCAACAAAATGAAGAGAAAAAGGGGAAGAAGTTTATTCAAATTACCCTGCAACAAGAACACATATAAGTATTGTCATTCCAATAGCAATTCCTGCAAGCTCTCCAATCTGCAGATTGTCAATTTCAAAAAAAAAAAAAAAATCATATAAAATTATTATGAGAAAGAAACAATATTTGGATTACACAACAAGTTTGTGATAACATCATTAATGCAATGTTGTGCTCATAATATTTAATTAGGTTGAAATTATAATGGCATTAAAATAGAATAACTCACCGCTCTATTATCCGTGGCGACGCCAGAGATGACGAACATGAGAAGAAAGGACATAATGAATTCTATAATGAAAGATTGAATATCAGAACCAACAGGAGCGGTTCCAAAGAAAGCCTTTGGATTCACTTCAAGCAAGAAGTACAACGTTCCACTTGCCACAATTGAACCAGTCAATTGTGCAAATATGTACAAGGGCACCTACACTCCACCGCAACTTTAATTAATGTACAAATATAATCAAAGACAGACAATAAGTTAAGTCGAACATTACAAATAAAAATGTACCTGCCTCCACGGGAACTTGCGAAAAAGGGCAAAGGTAACGGTGACAGCAGGGTTAAAATGGGCACCAGAAATATGGCCAACTGAATAGACCATAACCATGATGACCAAACCCCAAGCCACACTCACCCCTGGAAATGTTACTGAACCATATATTTTATTCACTGCCACTGAACCACACCCAATAAATATCAAGAAATATGTTCCAATTGTCTCAGCAATCATCTGAAAATTCAGTCAAAAAAACACATGAAAACATCCAAAAGCATATGAATTTTTGAAGGAAAATTTGTTTTGGCAAGGAATATAATATAATGTTTCATTTCATTCGAAACAATGAAAAATATAATTGATATCACGTACATTTCAATACACAAAATATATAGAACAAAAATTGCAAATTAACTTACCTTTTGAATGATTACAACAACTGCAGAAGAAGTACAGAAGGTTTTACGGCCTTCTACAGAATGTTCATCCCTTTCTTGATTACCAGATTGAGTTCTTCCTTCCTCAATTGTAACTATACTCTCCTTTGCTGCCATTTGCTATATATTTTCTTGTTACCAGAGACTAAAATGTTGACCATGATAATTAACATAATTTGGTTTTAAAGATGAAATGGTTGTGGATAAGCTTAATATTAATGGATGGTTAAGCTAGTTTCAAGAGTGTTCAATGGGTGCCATTGCGTTCACTTCCTAGCTTTCATACTGATGGTATTTAGCTAATCATCGTTAATTAGACAACATTTTAAATTAACAGGCGAAAATAGAGGAACAAGCACCACAAAAATGACACATCACTAACACTTCTTTCCTGTCTTTGCACCAAAAGCCAACAATTTTTTATTTTTTTTTTTGAGCGACAAGGGAAACTCGTAATCACTATTTGAGATTGTGGACATTGGCTAAATTTCGTCTTTTAACCCTAACCGGCAAAGGTGAATATAGATTGGATAAATCCTGCCTTGTGACCTTAGCTAACAAAGGACCATAAGGAGGTCAAGCAACTAACTTAGGTTGTCCATGTTGCTTCCGTTGGAAATTTGTAACCCTGTGGTTATCAAATTAACCGTTTTAATTTGGTTGGGGTTGCTCCAAAGTCATCATTTTTTCATGTTATCAAATTAACAGGTCGTCTTCTCGGCTGAGTGGTCGCCTGCTCCAGTGAGAACTGCCAGAGAAGTCGACCAAAATGGTTGCCTTCTCCAGCATGTGACCTTTTGGTCACTTCTCCATGTTTTTCTTCAAATTTTGGTGGAGTTGATTGGAAATTCGCCGGAGTTAATTAATCGGAATGTAGTGGAGTGGGTTAGAAGGTTGCTAGAATTTTGGTGACATGCAATAACATGTTTATGGATCTAATTGCAACTTTGTAATGTTTAAGAACTTAATTAACTTTATAGATAAAGTTTACGGATTTATTTGACCATTTTCCCAATAATATATATTACCCAAGAAGATGCCATCTATCCGTGGACACCCCCGGACTCTGACTGGATCAAGGTCAACACGGATGGATCGTTCAGCGGAAATAGCAACTACGCAGCTTGTGGTGGTGTGCTGATGAGAGATGAGAATGCCATGCCTCAAACAATCAGTAACTTCAAACAAGCTGCGAATGTCATTATATTAGGATCAGTGGCCTCATAAAACATAATTACTTTTAATAAAACATACATTTGTGACTTAGGATTTTTAACGTTTTTTTTAGACATACAAACAAGTGGTCGGCAATGGGGTCCTCCACTCCTCCAAGCTCCAAGGAAATCCATAAAAAAAAAATAATAATAATAAAAAATAAGTGTTACACATATATATTGGAAATCACATATTGACACTCATCCTCATATCAATACCACACTATTGCCCATGAGAGTATCTCCAAACACGAATTTCCCACACTATCACAACTTACCTTTTTAGGGAGAGGCAAGACAATAGAGAGGTCTTGTGTGTGTGTGTGTATACATTTTTTTTCTTTTTTGTTCTAATTTTTTTATTCCTTTTTTTTTTTTTTAATAAGCATAAGGAAATCTAAATAAAATTAATTGAATTTAACTCTTTAGATGAAATCCGGTTTCTTACCCCATTATTAGTAACTCTATCATGATATTTTACAAAATTTATTATTTAACACTTAAATTCAATCAATTATCTTGTCTTTTTCTTCATCCCTATAATTTCACCATGTATTGATATATGCATAACTGACTAGTACATGTAAATCTTATCTAGATGCGGGCAAATATGCAAATTCAAAATGATCTTGAGCTCTCCCACTATCTATTTCTCTAATTGATGATCAAAATTTAGAGGAAAATAAAAATTGGGTTTTTTTTTTTTTTTTCTTATGGTGGAACCAAAATTTCGAAGGTTTGGATTTGTAATATCATAGTTGTTCTCTTATTTTTCTTGTTTTGGTAATAAAATTAAACATGCATATACTATAATATTTGATTGAACACAACTTACTAGCTATTAATTAGATTGCTACATATGTTATACATACCTGCTGATCGAGAGGCATCAGCTTATATGGGTGATATTTGAATTGCTGTTGAAATATAAGTGTCAGTTTACATGCAAAGCTTGGCAAATCAGCAGTCCTACAAAAAATTGATCTAGTGACAACTAAAATCGTTGCAATTAATTATTTTATTGTGACAACACTTTAGTCACAATACTTATACTTATTTGTGTGAATTGTTATTGACTCAAAAATGATAATCAGTGACCTAAAAAGTTGTAACAAATAATTATTTTGTTGTGACAACAATCATGGTAACAAATATTGTATTTATTTGTGACAAAAAGAAGTTAACTCTGAAACAATCATTGGTGCTAATTAAAGTCGTAACAACAATACTAAAAATTAGTGGCAAAACTTGTGTCACTAAAATAAGTTGAAATAGTGTCACTATTGTCAATCTTGATATTTTTTATAGGTGACCATTATTTGGTCACATTTTTTTTTTCAAATAATACTAGCCAAATGCACACAATATATAATTATTTATTTCAAAATCTTGTGATAATTAAATGTTTTAATTTAAGTATTATATGAAATAAAATAATTCATTCAACAAGTTACTCGTCAAATTAAAATATATATAAAAAGAGACCTCATTGTCTAACAAATATATGTTGTTAGAAATACAATAGAATGCAAATAAAAACATTTTAAAATAAAATGTCTTGATTATTCTTCACTTGAGGTATTGATGGAGATACATTGCTTCGCATATTTGGAATCCCTTGATTGCTTGATAAGTGAGCAAAAATTTGCTTGATTTCAGCAGCTTGTTTCTTTAAAGCTATTTGTGCAATTTCTTTAAATTTTGCAACTTCTTCTTCCAAATTCTTTCCTAAAGTAAAATAAAATAAAATAAAAAACAACAACAATATGTAAGCATACGATATTATATATAAGAACAAGATTAAATTTTAAACTCAAAATTTAAAAAAATCACATCACATGTACATAATAAATCATACAAAGATGAAAATGATATATACTTACAACACTCATTGTAACACCCCAAAATTTAACTTCTTAAACTTTCCGTTATATATATATATATATATATATATATATATTCCTAAACATACGTTAATATATAATAAATCATACAAATAAATTTTAAATTTTTTTTTTCTTCATGGATTTCATACAATGAAATTTATCATAGGTATTACAACAAATACTTCCAAATAATCACATAAGAAAACTATATCATTCCATATACTAAGACATTTTCATAATAATCAACCAACAAAATTCATATATTTTGAAAAAAATAGGCAAAATAATGGAGGACAAAACCACTTACCGGTTAAGCAATTTCCCTTCCAATATTTTTCCTAAGCCTCGATATTCAAATCACCTTTGGGCTTGAGTGGATTGTTTCAACTCTTGAAAAGAATAAGAGAATTTTTGTTTTCTTTAAAAATGCCGAAATGGAGAGATATGAAGAAGAGATGATTTTTTTTTTTTTCTTTTGCTAGAAGGATCGGCCAAGATAGGGAAAAAGAAGAAGGAAAATAATTATATTAGTCATCATCCTTCCTTAGTTACCTTATAGTAGTAATTTAATGGGAGAATATTTTAAGTTATACTCCCAATCATATTAACTATAAAGATTCTTATCATATATATATATATATATATATATATATATATATATATATATATATATATATATTACAGAATAGTTCACACGTTTTCCATATATATATATATTTATATCTAATATTATCCTACCTATTATAAATATATATATACTACATGACACACACATATATACTTAATTATACTACCTATTATAAATATATACTACACGACACACACATATATACTTAATTATACTATATATATTTTACTCACATAACAATAATATATGTTAATATACAAATAATATATGTACATACGTCACACATATAATATGTAAGTATGAAAAATATACATATACAATTATATGACCCAAAATAATATATACACATTTTATATTAAAATAATTATTTTGTATTTCAAAATAATACACATATACTTATAATCAAAATTATAATTATACATACTTTATTATATATATTTATTTATAACAACAATAATAATAGGATAAAAATCCTCACCAAAAAAAAATAATAGGATAAAAATGATGTGATTTTATTTTTAAAAGGCTTGATCAGAAAGGAAATGGGTGATCAATCGGAAAAAAAGAAGAATTTAGAAAGGCTAGAAAAACCGGGTATCACACTCTTTCATAGTAATATTTCATTGTTGTTTTCCATGATGGCAGAATGACTAGGATCCCATCACGGCAAAATGAACCACAAAAAGCGATACAAAATTCCTCAGTGATTCAAATGATTTAGGAGTAATAATTCAGTTAATTTGATTAATTTTATTCAAACTAATTGAATTTTCATTTTGAGAAATTGTTATCTAATCAACCAAACTAAATTATACTTTAACTAATTTGATTAATTTGTCCAAATAACTAATTTTTTTTAAATATATATAGTTTATTTTATATTATATATTTGATACAACCATATTGTAAAAATTGTACTACGTTGCATTGGATATCTCTTAATGTACAAATAGTAGACTAATGTCGTTAGGATAATCATTCGATTAATTTGATTAATTTTGAATCAAACTTTGGGATGAAGACGCCATATTGATAGTAGAACAAGCAATTCATAGGAATTGATGTGACAAATTAGTAAAATAAGTGATAGTGAACTTATTTGTCACAAAAAAAGTTTAAAAATTTGTGATTATAAAATGTATTTTCACAATTACATTTATTTTAAGAGGCACTAAATAGTTTCATTTTAAGTGACCACAATATTTAATACATAGTTCACACCAAATTACTTGACACCTACTTGAATGCAATTTTAGTGACAAACATTAATTACAACATAATTTCAGATAATATTTATCTATTTAATTATAGGGACAATGTCATTATAACAACTAATTACTCATCACAATTATCATAAATTAGTGACAAAACTTGAAATCAACATAAATATCATCACAATTTAGCAATTTTTGTTACGGAATTATAGAGCGTCACAAATATTTTTAACAATTTCGTCACAAAAAGTGATAATATTAGTGACAATAATATTTTTTCTCACAATTGTTTCTCATTTCTAATGGTACTAACATATTGTATTTTTATTGACAAAAAAAAGTTGTCACAAATATTATAAACAAGAGTGACCAACAACTATTTGTCACAAAAAATACAAACATTTGTGTCCACATTATATTTTGTCACAATTACATTCGTTCCCGCCATAATTATAATGCCGCCAAAATGCACATACATTTAGTGACAACAAATAGTGACAACGTATGTTACGACACTATTATTCTAGTAATAGTGACAACTTATTCGTAACAAATACTTTCTTGTCACAATTACCATACTATCCGTGACCAAAAAAAAGTTATCACAATTATCCCACATAATAGTGTCGACTTAATTTTTTGGTCACAAAAAGCGTATTATTTGTGACTAAATTATGAAGTGTCACAAAAGATTGGTCACTAAATGTCTTCATTCTTGTAGTGAACTATACTAGTGACTATATGAACATGTAGCGGTAACTTAACAAATTTATGTACTTAAGTTGTGTCTTTATGAATCAACAATAATGTTGTAATTTATGTACAAAAGTAATGACTTTATGTACCTATAAATTTATTAACAATTTTGAAAAAAATATCAATATAAGTGTTATTTAAATCTCAACCAATTATAACTTTTAATGATATATTTTTATACATTAATTTTATTGTATCCAAAAAAAAAAAAAAAAAAAAAAGAGAAAAATAAATTTAAGTTGAAAAAATAATTTAAGGAGAAAAATATAAATGTCTTTGGTGTATGTTGTTACATGCACACTGGTTCATAATATATATAACCATTATTAATTTAGTGCACCAATAAGTTAGTTTAGCTTTAATGATTAGAGACCATAACTTCTTTCTCAAATCAAAAAGAAAAAAAAAAAAGTTGTTCCTTACCATGGTTAATGTAGATAAAAGATTGCACCTAAAGTTCGAAAGCCCTAACTGTACTCATATGGAACTTGAACTACCTCTAACACGATAAATTTATTTGCCTAATCAAATTTGTATAGTTGCAAATCAAGTATAAATTGCACATGAGTTCCAAGGGTCCCCAGAAGGTAAATCGTAAGATATATATTTCTCAACTAACTGACAGACTCTCAAATAGTTGCTCATTAGTGTCCATAACAAATTAAATTTTTATCACTCTTTTTAATCACTATCAACTAAATTATTTTAAATTGATCGATTAGTTGAGTTATGCTCAACGACAATGATTATGGTAGATAGCTTGAAGATAATCAACCACTAGCACATGCAAAAAGTCATGTGATAAAGGTAGTTAGAAATCTCCTTCAAAGAGATTGTCATGAATGAGTTATCTACCATATTCATGCATGGAAATACAAACACATGTCTAGATAAGACGAAAGAAGGGACAGCATTGGCTGCTCTCTCTTTCATCCAGATCGGACGAACGAGGTTCGATTAGGCCGAAGGTGGCTATCTCATCCTCATCCTTCATCCATAGTAAAAAGGATGCCTCCACCTGCCCGCATTGGGTAGCTCAACTGGTCATAGAGGTGAAACTTTGGAAGAATGACCAGGGATCGAGTCTCACCAGCGGCAGTGTAGGAACAACCTCTCAAAATGAGGGGGGTTCCTTGTGCGCAGTGAGCATCGGTCTAGCCTCTATGGTTCATGTTCAGTTGAACCACCATGATTTACATCCTCTCAAATGCTCTGTCGGGCCGAGCCTCTATGGTTCATGTTCAGTTGAACCACCATGATTTACATCCTCTCAAATGCTCTGCTCGGTCTAGCCTCTATGGTTCATGTTCAGTTGAACCACCATGATTTACATCCTCTCAAATGCTCTGTCGGGCCGAGCCTCTATGGTTCATGTTCAGTTGAACCACCATGATTTACATCCTCTCAAATGCTCTGTCGGGTCGGGGTGTGGGGGGGCCTAAGAAGGATGCCTCCACCTTCTTCTCAATTTTTTTTTTTAACATGTTCAGTTGAACCACCATGATTTACATCCTCTCAAATGCTCTGTCGGGTCGGGGTGTGGGGGGCCCTAAGAAGGATGCCTCCACCTTCTTCTCAATTTTTTTTTAAATATTTTTTTCTTTTAATTTTAAAATAATAATAAAAATAATTTTGTATATATAATTTGACATTATGACATCATATTTAAGGAAAACTTGAAAGTAACTTGTAAAAAGTGCTATTTACACAATTTTTGAGTTTTTAATGATCCAAGTACACACTTTTTTGTTTAATTGTTCAATTACATAATATGTAAAAATTCAATGGACTATTTGACACTTTTTCTTTTATTATATTGAATTGGAATAAATAGATGGAAATATAGTAAATTAAATAGATGATGATAATGTGTTTCATCAATAAGTTGACAATATTATCTATCACTAACTTGATGATACACACATGTCTACATCACTCCATATTATTGTTACTTATCACAAGCATTTATAGGTAAATAAAAAAATTAACTTTCAAATAACTTCATAGAGAAAATTTCAATTTTGGTCCACTGACTATTGGGGTTGTGTTAATTGCAACACTTGACTTTCAAAAATGTTAATTAAGTACCTTGACTATGCAATTTCTTTCAATTTTGGTCACTCCGGCCAAATCTCACCGAAAATTTTTAATAGGTCAAATAATGAGGGCTTTTTTGGTCATTTTACTTTTTCCCTTTCTTCCCCGCGAGCAACTCCATTTCCGGCGTGCAACTCCATTTCCGGCGTGCAACTCCATTTCCGGCGAGCCATATGGTTGAACTCCTTAACACTAACAAGAGCAACGCCATGTTTTCCCCGATTTAGTATCCTGAATTTCTGGCCCAAAGCAAGATAGATATATTATATTCATCTGAGAATGGAAATTAGAGAGCAGAAATGGTGTTCGTCGCAAGGAATGGTGAGGCCACTGTCAAGGTTAAAGCTGAACTCTTCTTCGGCTTGGTGAAGCAAGGTCTGGAATTGATGGTGGGAGAGCCAAGAAATGGGGATAATATATCTGTTGCGGTGTTGTCCGACGTAGACGACGAAGTGGCCTTTTGGGACATCATCGTAGCCGCCGTTGCCGTGCTGTTGTTTCATGCCGGGCACTAAATCGGGGAAAAATGGGGATAATATGCTCTTCTTCCAGCTTGTCCCCAAAGCACATTAAAACCAGCATTATACAATTATGGCGTTGCTCTTGTTAGTGTTAAGGAGTTCAACCATATGGCTCACCGGAAATGGAGTTGCTCGCCGGGGAAGAAAGGGAAAAAGTAAAATGACCAAAAAAGGCCTCATTATTTGACCTATTAAAAATTTCCGGTGACATTTGACCGGTAATTTGGCCGGAGTGACCAAAATTGAAAGAAATTGCATAGTCAAGGTACTTAATTAACATTTTTGAAAGTCAAGTGTTGCAATTAACACAACCCCAATAGTTAATGGACCAAAATTGAAATTTGAAAAATAATATGAAAAAATAAAATGTTGATGAATACTTTTTCAATTTGCCATCATCTTTTTTATGAAAAAATTTAAAGTTGTAAAAAGATTTAAAAATTTGAAGACATAAATAATAAACTAAGGCTCCGTTTAGAAACTTGGAAGATATCTTGAGAAAGGGTTTTAGCACATTAAAAGTAGGTAAGGTGGCCGTCGATTGACTTCTAAAAAATGTTTTCTGAAAAATGACTACATTTTCCTTTCTAATGTTTGGCTACACAACGGAAAATTGTCTTTGCGTGTTTGGTTCATTTTCCAGAAAATGAGTAGAAAATTGAAAAAGAAATGAATACTTCAAAATTTTAATTATTTGATACTTTTGATAAAATCCTTTTGTGAATAGCACTCTTTTGATATATATATATATATATATATATATATATATATATATATATATATATATAATTTGCTGACACCGTAACATTCCACCCTTTTCTTTCTTTTCATGTATTATTTTGCATTTCACGACTCGGACTATCAAACTATGCAAATTATATCGTGACTAAGTTCAAAATGATATTAAAATTATGTGACTGCAGTTAATAGATTATGTATTTGTAAATAAATAAAAGTGATAATATTTAACTACAATTACATAATGTGTTAACTATAGACGCATAATATGTTAACTGCAAATACAGAATATGTTGTTAATATAATATTTGTGTGTAGTTAACAAATTATTTTATACAATTCATTTATACTAAAATAATTTATTAACTGAAGATACAATATATAATTGCAGACATATAATTTTTTCCAGAATCCACAACGTAATGTGGATCCTGGTCAAAATCAGGCTTTTGTTAAGGGCAAATTATGTGGAACCATGTCCACCTTGCAAGGTGGACACGGTTCCACCCACAACATAACTTTTGGTTGTTAAGTAAATTGGGTTTTATGTTTTTTTTTTTCTTTGAAGTGGGCTGCGGGCTTGGGCCTTGGGAAAGTTTGACTGCTTGCCCACAAACTCATATACTCATATTGCTAGAAGATAAAACAAAAAACTAATAGGAAGGAATGTCTTTTTTTTTTTGTTAATAATAATAATAATAACAATAATAAAATCCATAACTTACACATAATTCTTTTTTTTTTTTTTTTTTTAATCAAGAGATGCATTAGTGTTCGAATTAGAAGAATCATACCAGTTAGGTTTTTGAGTGCTAACAAGGAAAGAATGAAGGAGAGAGGAGATGGGAAAAAACATAAATGAAAAAAAAAAAAAAAGATGTGTTAACTTTTTTATGTGCCAAGTAGGCGCGCAAGTCGCATCCACTCGTGAGTCATAGTGGTGTCTTTTTTTTGTTTTTTGTTTTTGTTTTTTTTTTTTTGTTTTTTGTTTTTTGTTTTTTTTTTTGTTTTTGTTTTTTTTGTTTTAAATAAATTAACAAAGGCTGATCAAATACTTGTTTGGTTCACAGAATGAATTTTGAGGTAATATAAATGCTATTCCATAAGGAATGGAATAGGCAAGGAATAGAATATGAATTCTATTTATATTGTTTTGTTTGCGGAAGAAATAGACTTTAGGAATTATATTACAGTGTTTGGTTGATTTAAGGAATAGAATGAAATATGTTTCAAAAGACATAAATACCCTTATAAAAATATGTGTTGGTGTTGGTGTTGGTGGTGGTAGTGGTGGTGGCGGCGGCGGCAGTAGTGGTGGTGGTGGTTGCGATGGCGACGGTGGTGGCGGTGGTAGCAGTGGCGGCGGTGGTTGTGGTGGCGATGGTGGTAGTGGAGGTGGTGGTGGCGGTGGTGGTAGCAGTGCCGGCGGTGGCGATGGTGGTGGTGGTGGCGGTGGAGACGGCGGCAGTGGTGACGGTGGTAGGGTATTTTCGGTATTATAATACTAAAGCTATTCCCAAATACGTGGGAATAGTTAATACCAGGGGGTCCCCTAGGAATGGCTATTCCCCCTGCAAAGGGAATAGCTCATTCCCGGGAACGTTATTACCTTGATGGCCCGTTTGGTTCACGGAATAGGCCGGAAATGGCATAACATTCCCAGTAATAGACATATTCATTTGTTTGGTAACCATTTCTATTAACAGGAATAATATTCCTGGTAATAGCCTATTACCTCAAATAAGGTAATAGCTATTACTAGGGCCCCCCTGGTATTAGTCTATTACTGAACGCTCAGGAATAGATTTTAGAATCTATTTTATTTTACCCCTTTCTTTAACCTAATTTTTTTTATCCTATATATAAATTTATCCTATTTCACCACCGTCGTCGCCACCACCAACATCACCGCCGCCGCCGCCACCACTACCATCGCCGCCACCGCCACCATCACCACCATCGCCGCCCCCACCACCACCGTCGCCCCCACCACTGCCACCGCCACCACCACCACCGCCACCACCACCACCATCACCACCACCGCCACCACCATCGCCGCCGCTGCCGCCACCACCACCACCGCTACCAGAACCACCACCCAGCAGCACCACCGTCACCACCACCACCACCTCCACAACCGTCGCCGCCCCCACCACCACTGCCACAACCGTCACCGTCACCACCACCACCGTCGCCCCCACCACTGCCACCGCCACCACCACCACCACCACTACCACCCCAGCACCACCACCATCGCCACCACCACCACCACCACCGCCACTACCACCACCACCATCGCCACCATCACATATTTTTATAAGGGTATTTATGTATTTTAAAACATATTTCATTTCTATTCCTTAAATCAACCCAACAGTGTAATATAATTCCTAAAGTCTATTTCTTCCGCGAACCAAACAATAGAATACAATTCCTATTCTATTCCTTGCTTATTCCATTCATTATGGAATAGCATTCCTATTACCTCAAAATTCATTCCGTGAACCAAACGTGCTGTGAATAAAATGACAAAACAAACAATAGAATAGATCTATTCCCGGGAACGGTATTTCATTCCCGACCTATTCCATGAACCAAACACGCCATAAATTAAACTTAATGCCTCACATCTCTACCTCTTCTCACCTATCTCTTCCACCTAAGCAAACACAAGAAAAAATCTAACCAAAAAACTCTTAATGAGGTTGCTCTTAAAGTCTTAGTACAATAAAAGGGAAAAATTAGAGATTAACACTAAGATAATCATTTCCATTCCACCTTATTATTAAACATGCAAAATACTTTCATTAAAACTCATTACCGTTAGTATTTGATACCCATTCCAATTTTAATTCTCATGTGCGAACTAAATTAAACGTATCGTAAAGAATAATAACAACAACTTTACCCTTATGATAACTTCAATGATAAATCAAAAGTTTTTACAATGTTTTACATATGTATACACACTAATGGTTGTAACAGACCAAGCCCATCTTAAATTGATAAAATGGATGAATATATGTGAAAGACAAAGAATTGGACAACTAGATGTTAGATAATAAATATTTTTTTGGTCTCGAGCAGTTATTGTTTTCACGGTTGAATTACAAATTAACAAAATGTAGTGATGACAATACAACAAGAAGTAATTTAAACTTCTAATAAATTTAGTTCATGAAATAAGTCAAGAATAGAGTAACATTTTTAAAAATGTTTAATTGGGATAGTATTTATGAGAATAAGTTACTCCTTCAAAATGTTAAAAATAAAAACTCAGGCTTTGATAAATATTGACAAATTAATAAATTGTAGCCTCAAACAAATTTTGTGAATGGACTACAATACATGTGTGCAGTATGTTTGTGTCATGAACTATTGTATTGAGAACAATCAGATTAACTTACCATATGAATTAGAATGATAGAATTTGATCCCCAATTATTCTTAAAGCACCTCTGAGAATATATTGTAGTCATATATGAATCCCAATTGACTCTTTTCTTGTATGAACAACTTTCCAAGAGCACAAGGAAACATAGATGAAAACTTGGCAATCTAACTTCAACAGAATTTTCGAGCACCTTACCATTTGAATTTGAGAATGGTTTCTTCTAAAAAGATGTAGCCACGTGAGTTATCTTTTCAATGATATCTTAATCAACTCAATCAGATCTATATAGAGAGAGAGATATCTAAAATATCACACACGGGTCAAACCTGCAGAAAAGAAACATTTTAATTTTCAAATTTTTTTTTTTTTTTTTTCCTTTTCAAGAAGATCATAATAAGAGACATAGCTTCAAGATTTTTTCCTTCATGAGTGAATAGGAAACCTTCATGATCTTCTTGGATTTAAGTCTTCAATCTTCTTTGTTTTCCATACTTGTTAATCTCCTTGATTTGAAAATGTTCAATACGTTCCAAGATTAGAAAACTAACAAAATAACACACCAGCGATCTTTAATAATCTAAGTTAGTTTTGACTAAAAATACGTTAATACAACTAGGCATAAAAGAACCGTTTCGTTTTTCAAAAAATAACTCTACGTTGCCCCTACCGAATATCGTAAAATCTTGTGTGTTTGTTTTTTATTCTTACCTCATCATTTTTCTTGTCCTATTTTCACAACACTTTTGATTTTCTTGAGATTCCCTACTATTATATTGATATTGTTTAATTAGTACGTGCAATGGCCAATGGCATTTGTAGTACGTGAAGGGAAATACAAATAAATCATTATTAGATAAGATACATGCATGTACCATGATTATTAGTTATTGTTAATTTAAGTTATTTAATTGCATGTCGCTTTCTTCTGTCTGGAGCTAGCGTACGTGTAATACGCTCAGTATATATCCTAATTTTTTGAATAATTTTAAGGATATATCTTGATTTTCTTTTAGGTTTTGTGCATATGTGTAATTTTTTTTTTTTAAGTGATAAGTAAAACTCGTCATTATCTAAAAATATGTACAGAATAAATTATGTACAAATTTTAGAAAAAAAAAATATTAGTACCAACTATTCAGTTAATCATAGTTAATCAGTTATGTTTTTTTTTTTTTTTTTTTTTTTTTTTTTTTTTTTTACTTCAAAATATATGCTAAATAAAAACGTTTTTCTATAAATAAAAACTAATGTATATACCTTCACCAGTTCACCCATTTATATCATTGATGGTCTTATAAACTGATAGCATCATGTATAAAATAGAATAAATTATACAAAAGCGATAGAAATATATTATACAAAGTGTTTTAATTTCTAGGGTCAATAGTGATCCACTGATCCATCAATCTTCTTCATATCAATTTAGTTGAAATGGTCTCACTATATACTTTACATAATTGCTACGAGTTTTCTTACTTTTTATTGAATTTTTTTTTTTTTTAAAAAATCAAAATCATATTGGTGCATTTTTGCTGTCAATTATGCCGTTAATCAAGTTTCTTTTCAACTAACTTGTGACTTTTGTTCAAAGTTTTTTGACACTCCTAACATTTATACAAAAATATATTCTTAATTTTGCAATGATTTTTCAACAGACAAAGAAAACCTGCGTTTGCTAAAGTCAAATGAATCCCAATAATACAACGTAACAACTAACAACTCATCATAATTATGAAATTTGATTGAATGCCAACATTACATTGGTCTTTGCTTTATGTCTATGTAATACAGAAATCTGATCTGATTGGAAAACTGTGCTTATAATTAATGTTATATATTTACATTATTGTGAACCATGAATGAATAGTCACACATATGGTGTCATGATTATTTGCATTTTGCATAATCTCACTGGCGGTTTACCAAAACCCTAATAACATGTGTTAGCATGTCATTAACTGGTGTTTTGGACTTCATTGCATCAAAATAAATTGTTGATGTGTGTAATATAATTATACCTTTAAAAAATTTAAAGGGCTAATTAACTTTTCAGCTAAAGTTAAAGCCTGGAGGATCTATTTGATCCTAGCTTTCTCCTTAGGTATTTTAAAATTGAACAATACAATATTTTTTAATAATTTAAAGCCGTAAAGGTAATGAGAATATGAGATACACAAAACATGATATAGAAAAGTTGTGACGTATAGAAGTGTATTAAGAAATAGTTAAATTCCAAAACTCTCTTTTTCTCTCTCTCATAATTCACCTGGAAAATAGAATCCCATTCTCAGCAGAGTTTCATAATTTTTACATACAAGCTAGATTGATGAATGGACAAAACATCATAGTAGCTGAGAGTATACTCTGGTCAGGGAATTCGGAGAGGAAACATTAGAGTACTAAATATTAATATAATTAATTAATGTATGATAATCCACTTAATTGTCGTCAAGATGCAACGGCTAAATGGCGGATCTCTGCTTCGCTTACTGGCAAGAATCCTACCCGCTTCTGCAAATCACAACCAACCAATATTCATCTTTAGCAACTAAACAACAACAACAATAATAATAATAATAAATTTGTCATAAGATATAGTTCAACTGGTTGATCAATCCAAAATATGTTAATAGTTTAATTTTGCTAACAACCGCAAAGTGTAAAAAGGGAGGTATACAATTGGCCTTGTTATGAGCGTTAGTGTATAAGCATTTGGCCAGTTGAATCACATTTAGCGATTAACCTCTTCCACAAGTCTTCAGAACAGGAGGGGTGAGACCCTAGAAATAAATTTCTACCAAGGAAGTTTTAACGCTATAACAGGGCGTTTGGTTGGAGGGATTTTATATTCCCTTCCCACTTAATTCCCACCTAATTCCAAAGACCATTAAATTCCGTAATTTGGTTGGAGGGAATTGCAATTCCATGGAATTGTAATTCCCCCATTTTCATGGAATTAAAATCTTAGGTCCCCCCCTGATATTTTAATTCCTGGGAAAAAAAGATACTGATGAGTCAAAATTATCCCTTCCTTTTTTAACCTAAAATTAATGTCTAACAACAATAATGGACATTTTTGACTTTATACTACTTATTCCCTTTCAATTCCCATGTATACTAAACATTGGAATATTCCTGTCAACCAAACAGTGGAATTTAAATTCCCACTTTATTCCCAATAATTTAACTCCCATGGAATTACAATTCCTTTCCCACATAATTCCCTCCCTCCAAACAAACGCCCTGTAATTTTCTATTAGTAATATTACTTCCGTCCCATTTTATGCAGTATAGCATTTGGTAATTTGTTATCCATTCAACTTAACTTTAAATACCCATATATTTAATATAGTAAAACGAAAGTACCATACATAAGACCATATAAAAAGTGCTATTTAATTTGTTTAAAAAATTAAAAACTTTCAAATATTTTTAAAATATGTGTAATAAAAATTTATTCAAAGTTAAATTAAGTTGACCTATGACTACTAGCTAGGAATTATATATGAAAGTGAAAATGCATGTGAAAGGAGGGGTAATAATAGTGACGATTTCAAAGATTGTGAATATTCGTCGTCAAAGGCTAACAACCCTATTGTAAATCACGTGAAGGACAGGGGAGAGGTCTTCAATTATTGCTTACTCAAATGAGGCCATGACAAGTGGGTCATTCAAATTGAACACAACCTTCCAACTCGTGACAACATCTTTCACAAATTCGTCAATAAAAACAAAACCTTAATTTTCTGTCTATGAATACAAACAAATCCAACCTTCCTCCAATCAATAATCAAATGACTTTTCAAAAATTTTGTTTAATTAGACCGAGACGATGTTGACAAGAATCAAACTAATAACTTTTTGATATGAGAATCATGTCTCATTTACTAGGTCAAACGGCTATTTTTGCTCTTACATTTACTCAATAATAATTAGTTTTTTTTTTATTCATAAATATGTAAAATAAAAAATGTGTAAGACAGAACGCGTTATTCAATTTTTATGAAAAAACAATTAAATGTATGCTTTTGAACCTTTCACTATCGACCTACACTTTAGGCAATTTTAACAAAGAAATGTAACAAGACTAATTCATTAAATCGAAATCAGAAGAATTATTCACATGCATATGGCACTAAAAATTGACCTAGTTTATATCATATTAGAGTCCCAAATCTCCAAAAAAAAAAAAAAAATGTAAGATTCCATTATCAGTCCAAAATAAAATTTATAGTACACTTAATAAATAATTGTTTGATAAGGAAGATGAATAGTTGGTAATTACAAACCAATTAAATAACCAATCCAACCTAATTCCATTTTAGTAAACCAAATGATTCCAACCAAGTTTATATTATTATCACCCAATATAGAACGATCAGTATAATGTGATGACCCTATAATATATAATATATGAGTGTATGTATCCATTAGGGAATCTTTAACATATTATATATGTTAGCAGTGTAGTTGAGATAGTGACTTAACTAATCATAAGCCACTCAAACAAGAGGGGACCTTAAGTTTGGTTTAATTTGGTGACTCCATGGACTTTATATATCCACAGTGCCGGCCGGTTGTTTACCAATTCCCATATTATTTTTATTTTGTATATGCTATCTTTATTGCCTTATTGGTAAACCCAATTTTTATTTATTTATTTTAATTTTTTATTTCTGGGGAAGTTGAAGAGAAATTATATATTTATATGTATGTATATTTTTTCCAGTTTAAAACAGTGTTTTTGGTGGTCGTTAGGTGTGCATTTATTCATGCATGTGATAAGGCATTGACCTTTATAATTAAAGATTGGTTCTTTCAATACATGTGGGTAAATGTGTTTGAAATTAATAAATTAATAAAATAATTTCATATTGGGTATCATGCATGTACATGAAAATAATAATGAAGGTATAATTAAGAATTATATAATTGTCAAGGAAAAATAAATGAAAAATTTAAAGTTCACTATGAAGAAAACAATTCTTAATTAGCAAGATGTCTTATTACTGGTTCTGTTAAACTGTCTCATATGAAACATACCTTATTTTTTAAATGAAAATATAATAATTTTTAGAGAAAATGACATTTTTAGTCCATTAATTATGAAAAAATTCTTAATTTAGTCCTTCATTTATTTGAAGTGTAGATATAATCATTCAGTTATGTCAAAGTGGTTAATATGATCCTTCATGAAATTAAACTATTTCTGCCACCAATATATTTCTTAATAAAGTGGTTGATTTGATCTCTTAATGATAAAATATACCACTTAATAATAACTGCAAGACTAAATCTGCATCATAAATAATTGAATGACTAAATGTATACTTTGCTTATAACTAAGGGACTAAAAATATCATTTAAAAAAAATTATGTGTCAATACTTATTACATTCCTATTTGAGAACCATCTCATACCGAGATGCATGGTATCATTCAAGTTCTTGGAATGAATATTTAAGGTCAAATGGTTATTAAATATGATTGGTATAAATTGTACGGTACACAGGAATAGAAAGGTAAATTGGCAAGTTGATGTTTGACTATAGTTTTAAAATGGGTTTGTTATTTTAGCATGCAACAAAATTTGACAAATCGAAGACACGGTCTGACAATTGATGATAAGATTTATTCAAGGAATTGCAGTGTGACGAAACATAACTGTTTTCCGGCCAGAAGATGAAATGTCACAAATTTTCGTCAAAAACATTAAAACACGGCCGAATATTAATTAAGATGATGAGTATGGTCTACGTTGGAACATTCTTCAAAAAAATCGCAAAGTCAATTACGCCTTATGGTGAATTGACTTTTGGGTTATGGTTTAAGCCGCAGGAATCTCATTATGAACATTTTCACACTATATGAATATATCATAAGCTTTAATTAATCAAAGAAATTTTGTATGTTTTTTAAAAATTTATATATTTTCCTAATTTAAAAATAAAAAAAAAATTGAGAAGTAAGAGATTGAAGTAAATACTACGCACAACCTTAATGTTATTTTTCATAATTCTAAATTAAGTTTTAATCTAGGTCCATAAACTAACAATTGTTATACCATGAATCAAGATCCACATTGCATTATAAATTCTGATCCAAAAATTATGTGTCTATAGTTAATTGCATATTATGTGTCTTTAATTACATAATCTATTAACTGTAAATACACATAATATGATAATTGCAGACATAAAATCTGGAATGTTATTTTATAAGGTCCACAATGCAAGGTGGATCCTGGTTTATGGTATAATTTGTTGGTTGGAAAGGGGTTGTTTAAGATGGATAGAATGATAACGGTAAAATTGGAACAATTTGATTGTTCCAACTTAATCGTTTTTGGGTTAAAACTTATAAGATTGGAACGGTAGCAAGTACCGTTCCAACTGCTACAATTACTTTTTTAAAAGTACGGTTTGGACCAAATTTAATTTATATCGATATTTTTAAGGAAAAAGAAAATCTAACCTCGCGTGATTTGGAACTTTTCTTGATTATCCCTTGATCGCAGCGAGGTTGAGGATGAATCTGATCTGTTTTGGTAGCAAAGCCGCCGCCGCCGCCTGCGGCGGCGGCGGCGTTTCCATTATTAGCAATGCAAAGTTGCATTAGCTTCTCGGCGGCCTCACCCTCGTCCTTACTCTGCATCATCAGCTTCTCCACCTCCGCCTTGGGCAGCCGCAACTTCACCCGCACGCCGCCGCCGTTCTCCGCCGCAGGCGGCGGCGGCGTCCTGTCGAGGGGAATGCTAGCCGGCTTCATCAGCGACAGGTCGGACGCGGAGCGGCGCGCCAGCATTAGGCTCTCGAGGCGGTCCTTGGCGCTCATCTGAATCGAGCCGGAGCGGACCCGACGCACCGGCGCCGCCCTCTCCTCCGCCACCTTCGGCAGCTCCACCAGGAAATACAGCCGCTTGCTCCGCAGCTCCTGCTGCGCCTCCAGCGCCTTCGCCCGGACCCCGAAATGCTTCACCGCCTCGGAATCGAGCAAAACGTGGCCCGGATAATTCTTCACGATCTCGCCGGCGTACACCGGCGTCTTGAACTTCATCGTTTGCCCGTCGATTTTCATCACCTTTGTTGTTTTCTTGCCACCCAAACTATTCCCCATTCTTTTTCCCAATCTATATTCTCAAAACCCCCTTCTTGTAACACTATATATATACAACCTAGCTAAAATATGTTTTTTTTTTTAAAAAAAGTTTTTAATTTCTGAATGAGGTTGAGGGTTTAGGCTACCACTTTCCTGGAATCGGGTGGGTTGAGATCTTGGCACGAGAGGCAAAAGGGAATGGTGGGTATAAGATAAGAGTAGTTGAATATTTATAGTAGTAGTTGATTGTTCATGGGTATATGTTATGTTATAATTATGTGGGTCAAAGTAAGAGAGTTTTGAAATATGGTGACTCATTCCGAGATGTGATTAATTCACATGATTTCTACGGATTTTATATATCTTTTAATTTTAGTTTTATTTTTATGTCTCTTTCATTTGTCTACAATAGATTTTGCTGTTTATTTGCATGCCAACAACCATGTTATCAAATGGTACTACGTACAATTCTGCTTTTTAGTTTGGACCCGTTATTCAAATTATACTCGCTAACCCATATGACTTAACCCTAGTTTTGACTAATTAAGGTTCTCGTCGTTGTCGAGATGGTCAAAAAATGTATACAACGGTTAAAAATCTACACGCGGGACTTACAATAATACTGGTTTCAACAACAGAAATTTTACCTCAAAGACAACAGTTTTTAACCATTGTCTATGTGCATTTTTCTTGTAGTGATAGTTCAATAAAAAATGAATCTTAAAGTTTCTTAATTTATCCCATTCTTCCTCTCTATTGTTAATGATGTATAATCAATATAACTAGAGAATAGTGAGAGGGTCTTATGTCATGTTTATACCATTCAACCATCATGTACAATTTGTAACAAAAACCGTTACTAATCAAAACATAATAGTCATTAGATTTCATCAATAATGTGATGTTTATAATTGCGATAACGGTTACACTAATTATTGTAATGATGATTTGTTTCGATTCATCAGGACAACCTCAATAGAGCATTCGATTTTTTGTTGTGTGAAGGGCTGGGTTCCTTTGCAAACTAAGAACTCAAAATTTTCAAAGAAAAGAAACACATGTTCTTCACAAGGTCGTTAGGCAATTAGAGTAGTTGTTAGCTCGACGATCACCCCAATTATTATTATTATTTTAATTTCTATTTTTTTTACATTGAGTCCCAAAAAAAAAAAAACTTGTTAAAATATTTAACTATTGAGCATGCGTTTATAATCATTTCAAACAATTAACATCTTCTAATGTAATTTTATTTATTTGCTTATTTATTAACAATATTGGTGACTTGGCAAAAAGAATTATATAACGTAACAAGGGAATTGGTTATTTTCACCAGGCAGGTATATGCTTATGAAATTTCATAGCAAAAATAATTTCACAATGTATACTACATTCTACTCTATTTATAATCACATTAGAAATGGTTAAATAATCACATTTTCAATTGTATTTCAAAAAGTATATTCAAAATTAAATACATTAGAAGGACACAGTTATATGCTACGTGGCAGAGCTGTGGGAGTTTAATTAAATGGTAATTAAGTGACAAAACATAGGTTGGTAACATGCATTAGTTTGAAACCTTAGTTTAAACAAGAAACCTCAAACTAGTTTCGAGTGTGGACATTCTTATCTTAATTTTGTACGTTTTTGAAAGAGGTTCAAGGCTCCAAAACATGTGGGGACATTTGCCTTGATTTTTTTAGGCTGGAGAAAACATTTTCTTCGTTTTGTAGCCCTATAGATTCTAGTGGCAGGTTTTGTATCTTCTGGACTTCAGTAGATGATTTGTTAAGTTGATTTAGTAAATAATACAATTGAGCTTAAGATCAAGATGAGCAGTTATGACCTTTTCTTAGATCAAATTTACATGGTCCAAGCTCTTCTTTTCTTTTCTTGATCTTTTTCTTTTTCTTTTTAATATATCTGAGTCGAAACACTCAACATAATAAGTTATAAAATGATATAATATCAACACAGTAAGAAAATTTGGGTTAGTACTTGAAGTTAATGGGTTCTTCCACCTATTGAATTAGTAATTTATAGTTAGTGGACTTTTTTTGGAGGTTAATACCTATAATTGGTGCTCTCGTTGAATACTACTCTTAGAGTAAGGCGAGAACCGTCTTTAGTGATGCCCCCTTCTAAAGGGGTGGCCTATTGGACAATTTTTTTGGGATATGTATGTTATTCTCTTAATTATGAGTACCTATAGGTTGATGTAAATTGTATTCGTAATCCCAACATAAATCAACTTTATTAAACTGGCCAGGATTGAATGCGTGTAAGCAAATAAATCACTCGTGGTAACTTAGGAGTGGAGTTCCATTACAAAATTATATTGGAGTATCGAGCATAGTTTCAATACTCAGAGAACCCAACATCAATTAACTGGATTAAATTATTATTGTTTTTAAAAAAAAAAAGGCAAAAGTAACGAAAAGGAATGAAGCTCGATCTTAATCACTCGAGGTGACTTAAAAGCATATTTTCATTATAGAATCATAGTGTTGAACCCCTTTACAATACACAAAACTAATATTTTTAGACAATCTATGGAATCTAGACATTATATTAAGGTATCTCTGATTGTATTTTAGAAACTTAGACTCTGATCGTCATTTGTTTTAATTTTTAGGTAAAGTGAATACAGAAATTACTCTATTGGAAAAGGTTTGGCCTTCGGCAGACCCTAGTAGTGTGAGAGTGTCCTGGCAAATGTAAAAGTTTGCCAAAGCTAAGGATAGTTGATTGCGTTCACTATCGGACCTTATCCAACAGACCTGGCACACCTTGTCAAGATTATCCAACAAAGAAGTAAATAGCATACAAGGAATGTTTTTAGTCCTTTTGTGATCAGAGCTATTGGGCACGCTCTAATCTCCAAGGACATCTAACAATAAGCAAACATGTGTTTTGGTCCCTACACCACTAAGATAATTCCTTATTTAAAAAGGGAAATGGTTTTTAACCAATGGTCAATAGCATGTAGCGTAAAAGGAGTAATTGACAATTTTTGGACACCTACCATTTTAGAAGGCGTATGTGATGTTTTTCAAATGTTCAAATTCCAAGGCCTTCAACTCTATTCAAATTAAAGAGCCCCTTTTGAAGCGTGAAGAAGTAATATAGATACGCACGAGATCGAGTACTAGGTACTCACAAAACTTCTAAAAAGCTTTCAGTCTCTAAGTTTTCAATGCTTCAAATAATCATCTAGGTTTTGTCTTGCCAGTTTTTAGTCACCCATGCAAATATCCATATGGATCATCTTCTACCTCTCTTAAGGCAACTTTGTGAACGACCATTGGAGGTAGCAATGAGGTAGTGAAGAACAAGCAACTTGATGAAGAAAGTCATTAAAGAACTATCTTTGGTAGATAGTAGTAACCTATACTAGTTGGCTTGGTTTGCAACTAGTGTGAAAGGCTATAGATTTCACTTGTATTGGTGATAACGCTATTTGAACCTCCTGTGTTAAGGAGAAGAGTAGAGTAGAGATTGTCGGAACCACTAAAAAAATTCCGGACTCTCTCTCTCTCTCTCACTGATCTCTCTCAAATTTTTAGGAAAACATTTTTATAAGACATCATTTTAAAGGTTTTTTAAAATCCTTGTTTTAGCTTTCTCTTTGGCTTGGGACCAACGTCAATAATATAGGGACATGTGTAAATAAACTATTGGCTTCATTGAAGGTGTAACCCAATCGATTTTTGCAAGTCCCAAAGGTAACCACTTGTGCTTCATTGGCAAAAGTCACTCTAGAACACGAAGCTCAAATTGCCTTGAGCCAGGACTTAGACATGATCGAATCTACATAACTCAATTGATTGATCTCAATCATTCCATATTAGTCACACCCATAGGAATCCTCCAAGATCAATCGAAGTGATATAAGACTACCTTAACTAAAAAAAATCTAAAATTTTCAAGACATTTCCACTCAACCTAAGAAATTCAATTCCCTATGAAAAGGTATCTTCAATCTACTTAAACTAATAAAACCATTTCTTACATTTTACCCAATGCAACACTAGTTGTTTTTTTTTTTTTTTTTTAATTTTTTTTAATTTTTTTTTTTTTTTTGGAAAAGATACAAATAGGCCATTGAATTATTTGGGGATAGTAATTAAGTCACCGAATTCGAATAAACTCCAAATTCATCTACGAATCTAGAAAAAAATAACAATTAGTATTTTTAACGGGTTAACAGCCGGTTTGTGCTGATTGAGATGTCATATGTATATTTTATTTTATATTTTATTATTATTATTATTATCATACTAAGCATTTGATTCTCTTCTCGATGCCATGTTTTTCATGACAATTGCTATTATAGTGTTTTAACATTCTCCAAAGTCGGTTGTCATACACTGATAAACATTGGCATAGAAATTCTTTAGTTCTCAAAAAAATTGTGAGCCGCTACCTATACGCTTGTGTGAGGTGGAAGGGATATCATATTCCACATCATATCAAACTTGGTAATTATCCTTTTAAGTATACCTCAATCAACTTTCCAAACATTTTTTTTTTTTTATATATTGATACGGTTGAGTTTTAATAAATATATATATAAATTCTTTGTGGACTGCACTGGTCCTCTCACTTAAGAAGTCTTGATGACCGTGATTACCTCTTTACAATCCTATCAGGTTGCACGTGAGGTCCTAGATGTGAGAAATTTCACCTATTTTTAAACATATCATCTCATTTTTATCCTTTCAAGTTTAAATTTAGAAAATGACATCAACTCATTTTTTTCAATGTAACTCAAAATATCACCGTTGGACATAGAAACTAATTTCCTCAATGACTTATAAACACTTCTAAAAGTGAAATAACTGACTTGGAAATTTAAAGATACATATTTAAGCTAGTACCCATTAATCTCATCTTATAACTCGAATAATATGTCTTGTCGAATAGGCCAGCACATGAAGGGATGTAAAGATCAATTCAAAGGAGATTGATGAATGTAAGAAGTTGACGATATTTAATCACTAATTTCAACGAAAATGACTTACCGACGTTAATCGCGGTGTGTATCCGAGAATTCGTGTAGATTCCTTCCCCGCAGCATGCCAGCATCATGTGCTTCTTTGACTTAGTAGAATGACCATATGATTTTGATTTTTGAGCTTAGTTTACACTTTTTAAATTCTCAATATATCATTACCACATATAACTTAGACCATTATAAGTATTTTCGTGCTACAAATTAAAGGGATTAAAAATGAAGGAAACAAATATATGATAAAATTAATGTCTCCTTATATCTTGGCATGAAGAAAGTACCAAAGTAAGCAACAACAAACTCTTTTCTCTCTCGTTTGTGTTTTGTAATGGATCATGCAAGAATGATTTTTCATTTGGTAGTGTAAAAAAGTTGAAAAATAATATGAACCGTGCAAATCAAGTAATTAAAAGATTTAGACTTATATACTGAAAATTTTATAATTTTTTGCAAGTAAATATGTATATTTTAGCGGTTTGCATAGAAAGCCTTTTACAAATTGGATTTCACACACGGAAGAAAAGGATCATGTGTGAATAATTTTTCCTATGACAAATGAGAAAAATCTCGTTCGATCATTTATTATATCAAAACAGTAGGTAGATGAGATCTATACTTGAACAATTTAGAACTTTGATTGCATCAATTAGAAGAAAAACATATAATCTTTCTGAGAAAACTTATCAAAATGCCACCGCATTTTTTTTTTTTTTAAATTTTCCATTATTTAGAAGCATTGATATGGACCATATCAAGGGCTTAGATCTCATCCCACTTTTTACATGAGAGTTGCTTTTTATTTGGACCAAATTATCAAAGCACTATCAAACATATCTAAATGCATCAGCATATCATTAAAATTATAAAATGCAACCACCTTTTTATTGATTTACATCCGTTGATTTGAACTCATCTAATAGTTCAAATCTGTCCGCACCTAGGGAGGCTGCCGCACCAAAACTAGGCCACATATTTATAAAATCAATATTTTGGGGGTCAGTATTGACTAATTCTGAAAACTGAAAAGTATGCCAAACCAACAGAAACCTTGTTGTCTTTTAATGCACGTACTCAGTAATAGCATGATGATTAGACTATTATTGTTTGACAATTAATTATAGTCATACTCCGTCCACATATCTTTTGTACGTTGTCAAAACTACAAACGGCAGATTGAACAGTTTTATTTTACGTCGTAATAATGTAATTAGGCAATAATATGAACATGACTTTACCTCTAAGCTCGTCTAAGTTGACGTTCCCAGACAGTTAGTTACTTAACCTCTTCTGATTGATACGTCGCAATACTTCCACGCAGAAGAGATAAAAGAATTGAATTAGAAAATGAAATCAAAATTATATATATCAATTTGACTCTATCATTTAAGAAAAAAAAAAAAAAAAACTTACTCCAAACCACGATTTATTTAATAGTCACATACTCACATCTCTTTATATACAATGGTTACATTGTTTCTAAAATTTTAAAGGGATCGTCTAGTTAACACTGAAATGATAAAGAATATATATTAATCTTATTATTTGCCTCCACTTTATAATCTAGTAAAGGCAACATAAAATCTAAATAAATAAGTTGTTTGTGAATTATTGAATGAATCATGGTAGAGACCCTACAATTAGTACTTTCTATTAGTCACTTCGTGATGTGTTATATTTTTATTGGTTTTTATTAACTCATGATGGGCCGGTCAGTCAATTCACCCCTAATTCATAAAAATAAATGATTTTTTTTTTTTTTAATATGAGAGTGGCTAATAGAGTCATATATAGAGAGCGGTAATTATAGGGGTGAGTAACATTTTCCTATTGAATTATTGAAGCTACCATTAGTAATTAAGAATAGTGCTTTTTTTTTTTTTTTCACAAATAGCCTAATCATATAAAGTTCTTACAATATTTTTTCAATTAAAAAAAAAAAGAAGCTATTTTATCCTCCTAAATTTTCTTCCTAATATTCATGTCTCAATTTGGTAATATAACTCTTTATATTTGGTATTATTCATGAAACAATGAACTCGATCGCAACAAGTTAAAAAAATCACTTTATAATCAAATACAAAAATAAGACAATATAATAATTCGAGTAATGACATCAAGATGTGGATATTAGAACATACATTTAAAACGAGAATTTAGCATTACTCCTTTTTATTTAATAATATGAAAGAAAATTTATAAGTATTTTATCTTATAGATCGGTGATCTTGAACACAAAGCAAAATCAGATCTAATTAAGTTATTAGACACTAAGTCATGTATTATTATTATTATATTTTTTTTAATTGTTACATCTAAGAGTTGAAATTGAATTCATAATCTTTTACCAAAGATCTTATATCACTACACTTTAATGTCTTTGACAAACTGGGTCTTAAAAAAATTGCTAATACATGTTTACTAAATGTCATTGGATCAAAGAAGGATTGTGAAAGTTTACCAAATGAAAACAAATATTCCCCTTGAAAATGAGAAATATACCTTTCAGGAATGAATTTTTCTTGTGTTCACATGGAAGATTGCCTAATTTTCCATCTTTGTTTAAAAAATTTCCTATTATTTGCACCTAATCGTTTGAAAATTCTCATTTTATTGTAAAAATAAATTATGAACCATGGGACCGTAACGTAATGAATGCCGGGGATCCATGCCTTTTGCCCCAAACATTGAGGACAACTTTTTCCTATATGGTTTGCTAGCTGTATATGTAGCCATGGGAAAAAAATAATAAATAAAATAATAAATAATTTTCCTTCACTAAGTAAACACTTCCATTCCTACAAATTATGCATAATGCATAATTAATTAATTAGATTGCTAGCTTTTGGTCTTCAAATGAAGCTTCCATTTTATTTTTACTAGTAGTATCACATACAGGACAACACTGTTTAATTTGTATTTTAAATTTATTTCAAAACAAAGAAACTATAGTACAACAGATAGTATAGGGAGATCAGAGGGTGAGATAAAGGGATAATATATTTATAAATGGTAAAAGGATAAATAAAAGAGAATACTAAGGGGATGTTTGGTAAATAGTTGTTAGCTTATTAGAAATTATTTAGAATATTGGATTAGTGGGTTTGACTAGTTGATAGCATTAACTGGTTGTAAAAAAATGTTTGGTAAATTATTTGTTAGTTGATAACTGATTACATGCAAAATGACTTTCTCAAAAAGTTGATCGAAATTTTGTTAGCATTTTGAAGCAATAAACTATTACAAAAAGCTAATTAATCAAACACTCAAATCAAACAACTAATAGTGGTCAAATAATATAAAATTGGCTGATAAGTGATAAGCTAACAATGTTACCAAACAAGACATAAGTCTAGTTTAGTGAATTTTCATGTTTCCTTTTTTTTTTTTTTTTTTTTTTTTTTTTTTTTTTTTTTTTTTTTTTTTTTTTTAATGAGAAAACAAATAGAACAATAAAACATATGTTTATCACCATCTATTTTCTATGTTATTTTTCAGAAGGGGAAAAAGCATTTTTAGTCACTCAATTATTCATTGTTAGATGTTTTAGTCCCGCATTTTTTATCGTTTCAATATAACCCCTAAACTCTTCAAAAAGTTACGGGTTTAACCCTTAGAAAATAAAATTATTAAACTTTATTAAAATTTATTTAGTATATTGTTATTTTAAAATTTTATTATCTTTATTCTTTATAAAATTTTCAATTTTGATATTTCATCTGCAATATAGAGGACTAACAACCTTCTTCTCTATTTTTTTTTTTTAATCTTCTCTTCAATTGTGGGTATATCATTCCTATTTTTTATAAACGAACCTGTTAAAATTAAAAATTTTATATTAGAAATAAAATATTCAGACTAAAGAAGATTTTAATTTTTTTAAATTAAAAATATTAAAATATCAATGTACTAAGTAAATTTTTTCTGGAACAAATTAAAATTTCCGACAACCAAATAATGTATAAAATTATTTTTCCCAAACGTTAGGAATTCTAATTCTATGGAATTTATTGTCATGAAAATCAAACGACACTGAAGGTTAGATATTTCATATTAAACATCTAAAACAAAATTTTTAAAAAATTATTTAAATTTTTATCTGCTGAATGATATGAGATTTCAAAATCAACCAATGCATGCATGTATGGAATATGATCAAATAGCTGCCTTGACGTGCCAAACAACAGTGTCAAAAGTTGTTCCAGAATTTTTTCAGCATTAATTAATTATGCATATAATAATATTATAAGAACCAAAGATAGATTATATCGAATATTAATTATTAGGCGGAGGGTTTAATCCAAAACTTGCTTTAAAAGTTTTCTTTTATTATTATGTATAATATTAATTTTTTTCTTTATGAGAAAATTGTGCAATGTATAACCTTTCGTAACGCAGCAACTCTTGCTAGAGGTTGCATAAATGCATGAATTTTGTGAAGACCATCGCTGCAACTATCATTAAAAAAAGTGGTGTTGCGTCTTTTTACCAATTGTTATACTACGGACAAATAGATCAAGGTGTATTTTGTATTGTGAATTATTGTTCAAAACACATTCAGATTATGTACTTGCACTTAACATATTATGTATATATAGTTGACATATTATGTACTTGCAATTAATAAAGTATGTATGTATTACAATTAACGTATTATGTATCGACAGTTAACTTATTATGTACCTTCAGTTAATAAATTTTGTACCGATTACAATTAATATATTATGTACATACTTTTAATTTATTTACAAGCTAAGTACATAATATGTTAATTGAAAATATATAACATATTAACTGCATGTACATAATCTGAATGTCGTTTTTGGACCAAAGTCTACGATACAAGATTGACCCTGATCCATTGTATAATTGCCTCTTTTTACTATTGTTATGATTTAGAACAAAATGAAAGTGGGCTAACATGAATTGGCTGGCAAATTATACTCTGAACCATGGTTTACATTGTAATGTGGATCATTAATAAATATTCATTTTTAATATACTAAAGATACATTGTTTTTTTTTTTTTTTTTGGAAAAACGGAGGGGTGAACCCGGATTGGAACTAGAGGGTGGCGCCGCGCGATGTCCTAGCACCAACGCTATCTTCCCAAATTACGTCCTCCACAATCTGGGACATGTTAATATAAATCCGACTCCACAGATCACGATTAAGAGCATCCGCGGTCAAGCGATCTGCAACTCTATTTTGGTCCCGTCTTACGTGTTTAAACTCCAAGTTGACAAACTTGCATCTTTCACGATTGCAAAGCTACAGAATGTTGTTGTTGTCTAGCGTCAAAGCCGCTCCCAGCAAGGCAGTTAATAATCCCCAAAGAATTACTTTCGACGACGAGATTTCTGGCGCCACTAATTGCCACTTGCCGTAGGCCTTGAAGCACCGCCTCCTCCGCCGAGCACCAGCCAATGTTGCACGTGAAACCTACAATCCAGCACCCCGCATGGTCCCGTAAGATACCGCCGCAGCCCGCCTTCCTGTCCACTCCTTTACAGCAGCCATCTAGGTTCATCTTCAACCATCCCTCTGCTGGCTTCTCCCACGCCGCACTCTCTCTGCCGGATCCCCTAACCATCGCAACATGTCCCCATTTTTTCCCGAACGCGTCTGTGATCTCGTCATTGATGATCACCTCCTTCCGCTGCGCCAAATTGAGTCGCGTCGCTTCAAAAATTCTGACGTTACGCCACCTCCAGCACCACCACATGCCAACACCGGAAGTAGTCTGCTAATCCTCCTCAAAGCCCAGCCTGTGATCAGCTCTCAGGTTTGTAGAAAACCACTCCTCCCAGCTTTTCGTACATAGCATTTGCGCTACTCTCCATGGCATGAGCATCTCCCAGAATCCAGCCATCTCCACGCAATCTCTAAAAATATGAGCAACTGTCTCCGGGACACCTGCACAAAACGGACACATCCTGTTAGTAGTGAAATGCCTCTTATGCCGCTCAACATTCGTCATAATCTTCCCTTGTTTCACCAGCCATAGCAAGTGGTTCATCTTGCTTGGAATTCTAAGCTTCCAAACTAACTCCCAGTCCCTATCCACTGGAGCCAGATCCGGCGTTTGTAAAGTAGCGTACGCCGAAGCAATCGTGAACTTTCCATTCGTGTCAAACCTCCAGCCCCAATCATCTCCTCCGTCAACATCGTCTAGCAGAGTAATAGCGTGAAGCTTAACCTTCCAAGTATCATCCAGAACGCCGTCCATCAACTCCCACTTCCACCCCCTGCCACTCTCCCAGTAGTCCGCGACGGTTGCGTACAGCTCCGGAAGGCTCACCGGTTTCTTCATGTGATCAAACAGCTTCACCCCTCGGATCCACTCGTCCATCCAAAACTGTGTCTCCTGTCCAGTGCGCACAACCTTCGTCAGCCCTTGTTCAAGGATATACGACGCCGCAGTAATCCCTCTCCATATGTTGGAGGCGTGTCGAGTCGCTCCAGTATTCGTCGTACTATATTTCCCAGCTAGCACGTCAACCCAAAGGCAATTCTGCTCCCTACGCATGGGCCACCCTAACTTTGCCATGAACGCAGTATTGACGTCGTGTAGCCTCCTAAAGCCCAGCCCACCGCGGTCCTTCGCCGTCGTGACCGTATCCCAGTTCACCAAGCTAGTCTTCCTGACGTCGCTTACCCCTCCCCAAATAAACTTTCTTGTTAGCGCTTCTAATTTCTGGCAGACCCCTTTGGGCAGGATCGCAGTCTGCATAGTGTAGCTGGGGATGGCACAAAGCACCGATTTGAATAAGGTGACCCTTCCCGCAAGCGTTAGGGTCTTGCCTCTCCATCCATCGAGTTTCGCTTCCACTAGGTTGATCAGTCCCGCGAAGGTTGCATTCGTTACCCTTCCGTGGATGGACGGGACTCCTAAATATCTGCCTAAGTCCGCAGTACTCGGGATGCATAGCTCCATTGAAATGGCCTCCTTCAAACTGGCAATTTTTTGAGAAGAAGACCTGGGATTTTCCCAAACTGAAAGTTTATTATTTGGTAATATATCAAATAATGAATCTTCAATAATCAAATAATTTACTTTTAAAACATGAACTTTAAATTATTCTGTGGACCTAGGTCTAACTTGCAGCGCAAACTAAAGTCCAAAAATACACAATTTACATACTAAACATCCACAATTCAAATTGTGAACATTCAGTATATAAATTGTGTATTTTGTATCTGAGTCCACTTTGTAAGGTGAACCCAGGTCCATGATACAACTGCTGATGGTAATTGGTAAAATGATTGGGCTTGGGTAGGCCTGGTGACCAATAGTCCCTTCATGGACCAACAACTTCGTACTACATGATAATATGATGTGATCCATTTTGTTTATAATGTTTATAATTTTCTGGTTATCATTTGTTGAATATAGATTCATAACTAGCTCCAGTATGTTTTAGATTAATATTTCAATTGTTAGAGTAATTATTTTTACAACTTATATATATATATATATATATATATATATATATATATATATATATATATATATAGGGCCCGGGTCAGGTGAGAACTACTGCTTGGGTGTGAACTTATGAACTCTTATGTACCGTTGAGATGTGAGATTAGACGGTCGAGATTTGAAGAGTGGTGTAATGGTACATTTAGTGTAGTGGTGCAGTGATGTGGTGCAATTGTATAGTGATGTATATTTATCAAGACAAAATCATTATAAATCACAAGATCGAACAAGATAACGGTGTACAATGGTACAGATATTCACATATTAAGAGAGGTTGTTATTTGAACCTAATTATATACGGAGTATATATATAAGAAAACTGTTGACAAATGATTTTTATTGATCTAATAGAACTGGCGGTTGAAAAATGAAAAAAAAAAAAAAACAAAAAAAAAAAAAAAAACAAAAAAACCTGATTAAATAGTACACAGAGACATAATTAGTGTATGCAACCAAGGCCCGACAGGCCGACACCTGACAGGTCCATGGACCCGTAGGCTAGAAATATGGAAAGGAAGCTGGCAAGAGAGATGATGAGGAATCTGGCGAGGGATTTGGCGAGAAAGCTGGCGAAAGAGATGGTGAAGAATCTGGCAATGGAGATGACGAGAGAGATGGTGAAGAAGCTGGAGAGGGAGTTGGTAAGGGAGAAGGTGGGAGATATGGCAATAAGGCAGTCTTATTGCAAATTGGTGGATTCTGGGTTCCAATAAGTATGGGTTTTTATATATTGGAGCACTTGGATTTTGCAGTATCTCCATGGAAGGTCAAGTTAATGTGACGAACCACAACTCTCTCACATGGCACCTTTCCACTGCATATGAAACTCACTGCGTTCTCTGTTGCAGATGTACCCTTTATGTTCTCATACCTCACATTGCTGATCTTTACAAGGGATGGTTTCTACAAATCAAAACAACAAAATTTGTGAATGATTATAATGGTATGCATTAAGTCCATTTGATTGAAAATGGAAGAAAGTATACATGAAGGTTGTATATATGTACCTTTTTTTGGCATTTATTATAAGGGCAATATTCTTGATGTATCAAAATTGGATTTTTGACGTTGTGCATGACTATGTCATCACAATGTAAGTCAGTGACCACTCCAGGGTAAGAATTCTGCCATGTTTTCACTCTAACACCATTATCAGTGTTTATAAGTGTGCAGTTTTTATAAAGATACCCTTCAGAGGTTTTTCACCTGGTCTTTTGCCAAGGCTTCCCACACTGATGCCATGTCCCGCCCCACATGTCACATTTTGTACAAGAAGATTTTCTGTTCCATCTCCAATTGAGATACAATCATCCCCGGTCGCTATGATAGAATTTTTTATAGTAGGGGCATCAATTGTTCTCGCAACATGAATTCCATCCGTGTTAATACTAGTTTTGGGTGCGATAATGGTGAAATTGTCGAATGTTAAGTTCTTGCCTCCTAAAACATTGACGTGAAACAATTTGCTATTCAGAGAAGTTATGTTTCGAATCACCGAATTTCTCAAAAAATTCAAGCTCAAATTCTGCATCATATCATTAAGAAAAAAAAAAAGTTAAGGGTCCGTTTGGAAAGCAGGAAAATGACTTCTGGAAAATGTTTTATGGAAAATGAGTCATTTTCCGGAAAACATTTTCCTTTCCAGTGTTTGGTTGCATTATGGAAAACTGTTTTTCTGTGTTTGGTTCATTTTCTGGAAAATGAGTAGAATTGTATAATTAAACATTTTAATTATTTTATTTAGAATATTATAACATGTATAATAATATATAATAATATAATATTAATTTTAAATATATTAAAAAATAGCTAAGTTTTTCAAAAAAAAAAAAAAAACTAATAATATATCAAAAATATTATGGTGGTGGTGGTGGTGTAGTGGTAGTGGTGTTATTCGTTATATAATAATAATAATAATAATAATAATAATAATAATAATAATAATAATAATTGGTGGTGGTATGACGGTGGTGGTGTGGTGGCGGTGGTATGGTGGTGGTGGTGACGGTGGTGGTTGCGGTGGTATGGTCGTGGTGGTGGCGGCGGCGGCGGTGTGATGGTGGTGGCGTTGGTTGCGGTGGTATGGTGGTGGCAGCGGCGACGGTGGTTGCGGTAGTATGGTGGTGGTGGCGGCGGCGGCGGCGGTAGTGGTGTTGGTGTGATGGTGGTGGTAGTATGACAGTGGTTGCAGTGGTCATGTGGTTGCAGTGGTGGCATTGGTCATGTGGTTGCGGTGGTGGTGGTGGTGGTGGCGGCGACGGTGGTTGCGGTGGTATGGTGGTGGTGGTGGCGGTGGTATGGTGGTGATGGCGGTGGCGGTGACGGTGGTATGGTGGTAGTGGTGGCGGCGATGGTGGTTGTGGTGGTGGCGGTGGTAGCGGTGACGGTGGTTGCAGTGGTATGGTGGTGGTGGTGGTGGTGGCGGCGACGGTGGTTGCGGTGGTATGGTGGTGGTGGCGGCGACGGCGGTGCGGTGGTATGGTGGCGGTGGTTGCGGTGGTACGGTGGTGGTGGTGGCGGCGATGGTATGGTGGTGGTGGTAGTGGTTGCGGTGTTGGTGGTGGTAGTGGTGGTGGTGTGATGGTGGCGGGGGTATAGTGGTGGTGGCGGCGGCAATAGTGGTGGTGATGGTGGTATGGTGTTGATGATGTTGGTGGTGGTGTGATGTTGGTTTAAAAGTTGGAAAATGACTTCCCCCAAAAAAAGGGGAAGTCATTTTCCTCCAAAACAAGCATATTTTCCAAAGTCAACGGAAAATGATTTCCGTTGACTTGATTTTCCAGGCACATCCAAACACTGAAAACTTGGAAAATGATTTCCAGAACTCATTTTCCAGGTTTCCAAACACACCCTAAATCCATAAAAACAAAACCTTCATGGCCACATATAAATCAAATCAAAGAAATTATTCTAAACTTTAGACTTATATTAGGAAGCTTATTGCAAGATCCACTTGTTATTCTACAATCATTTTGTGACCAAGCTATAGCTCCTTGGCCATCAAGAACGCCACCACCAGAGAGTGTGAAATTATCGACATATTGAATTGTAAGCCATTCCCTTTTTGGATCAAGTGTCTTAGGATCAAGAGGGGCTTTCAATGTAGCATGGATTTTAAGGTGAATTGGGGCCTTGTGCATGGACCAGAAAGCACTACTTGGCTCATTGGATATGTGCCTTTTGGGATCAAAATAATGCTTGGGGTTGTATCTTTACATGCTTCATTCCAAACATCCAACAATGCCTAAAACATTAATACATAATCAAATATTAAAATTCAAGAATTTCTAGTTACTTGAGTTTACCAAGTACTATATTTGCATTACAGCATTAGTCTCTACAATACTTAGTACAGAAAAATATACCATATATAATTGTATCGGGTACAAAAAATACAGATATCAATTGATACTGTGTAAAAATTCCCGAATAATTTACTTACCACACTGAGATCTCCATTAAGTATTGTGCCATATTTAGTGAGGACGTTAAATTGGGCATTCCCGGAATGTGCTAATAATAACATTAATACAAATATTAAGCCACAGAGAAATTTTGGATTCATCTTCATTGACATTTTCTTCTCGATTTTATAGTTGATTTGAGAGATGAATGCTGAAGCTAAGTCATTTATAGTGAAAACAATTAAACTGACTCCATCTGAAGTATTAAATTTTTGGGTAACAAACAAGGATACAAGTTTGACTCATAGCGAGAGGGACAACTGGTTTTTTTTTTTTTTTTTTTTTTTTTTTTTTTTTTTTTTTTTTTTTTTTTTAAATTTGAGTCTATCAGCTATGAGCAACCTAAGCCGATTTACTCAATGCATAATCTCGAGAGTTTTCAATAATTGCTTAGCTATTTTAGAGGTCACAACTTTCTAGTTAATCTTCTTATTATTTTTTGGAAATATTCAATTTTAATTTTTTTTTTAATTTTTTTTAATTTTTTTTTTGTAAACACTCAATAAACCTGGTTTTGTATGTAATAGCGCGCAAACCACACATGAGAAATAAACTGTACTAGAAGACCCTATGCGACGGGCTTGACTGGAGGGCGTTGACCATAATAATGAAGAATCACACTCTTGATCTTCTGGTACGAGAATCATACTCCACCCACTAGGCTACCCCATTTGAGGCACTTTTTTTTTCTTTTTTTTTTTTCTAATTACTTAAGGCATGCAGTATTTAATTCACACCATTGTGTTAATTGCATTTTATCTATAATCTATAATTAAATTAAACATGAGTAATGAATTGCAGTTTCTTTTTATATTCAATTTTCAGGTTAATTTTTAACAAATCAAACGTCAGAAATTGATGAAATGTGAAATTATAGTTGACTAAAAAATTAAAAAGTAAATGCATATATATATCAAAATCAAACTGATGAAACTTGAATCAACAGTGAGCTGAAAATTAAATGCATCCATGCATTTATATATAAATAAATTTGAAGTAATTCTGACACCTCTTGTATGAGGGGAACCTTCATATCTTATGTTTCTCAAAATAATTTCATGGACAGACTTGATTCCTAACTTGGGAATTTCAGTATTATTAGTATCGTCAGAGGTTTTGAGTTTTATAAACTTATATATATGACTAGTGATAAACACTTATTATTTATATGTTTTTATTTATAATCTCGAACTTTTAAATTGAAAAATGTTACCAAAATTCAGGATTTTCTCCAACATTTTGAGTGATTAGAATAAATTGAAATGGCATCATTAAGTAAGCTTCTATCAAAATTTGGAAGATAGAAAATAAATAGTTATATGCATCCTAAAATTGGACGAAATTTCCGACCACTTACATGGTTAGAATAAAGCTATTTTTGTCGGAAATAAAATTGTGGATGAATTTTTTTGTTTAAATAACCCAAAATGGTGTCGGGAAGTGGGCTTCTAACCAAAATTTTGACCACCTTTTTACAGAAAATAGTGAGTTAGCAAAATAAGTGATATGCATTGCAAAATTAGGCGAAAGTTTCCGACAACCTATATGATGGTTGCAAAAATGTTGTCTTTGTTGGAGATATAATTGTGGATGGAATCGTTATTCAAATCACTTCAGTGAACGAAAATTTCTTAATTATTAATCATAAAAAATTTCTTGGCAACTTGAATTTGAAAAGAAAATTAAACAAAAATTCCATGGTGTTTTGTTGGCAGTTTAAAAAAATGAAACCGTTCAGTTTAACACTATAATTTTGTTCGGTTTCATTTTTTGGTTTGAAAGTGTTCGGTTCAATTTTTATTTCGGTTTGAAAGAGTTCGATTTTGACTCAGATTTGGTTCGGTTTGAGAACCTGAACATTCCTTAGTTTGATAATAATTTAAATTTCAAAGAAATGAAAATGAACCAATCCCCCCCCGCCCCCCCCCCCCCCAAAAAAAAAAAAAAAAAAAAAAAAAAAAATCGAACCAAAAACCGAAATGCAGTTAGCTAGGACATCACGAAATCAACCCTATAATTATATGTTATTACAAGTCACTCACCAGTTTTTGAGTTTTGATGCACGACAAAGAACGTTGATCGTATTTAATTATAACATTGGGGTCTAACTGATTTCTCATATATGTAAAGTTCAGGACCAATTTTATCATTTTTCTTAAAATTTTTAATTAATTACAAAACATTTTTAATACAACATTTAATTTAAATTAAACATTTACTATCTAATGGACAAGAGTGTTGGGCGCAGGGGTGGATCCAGAGGGGGGACAACCGGGCCATTTGCCCCTACCCCCACCCCATTATGTGTGTGGTAATTTTTATTTCTTCAAATTTTGAACAATTTTTAATTTGATTTTGTAAATGTACAAGAGTTTTGTAAATAACATATGTTATGTATTTGAGAAGAAATTGCCCCTCTCTCTCTCTTGTGTGTTGGATCATATGAGGAACAAGTCCTTATGCTCATAAGGACTTGTTCCTCATATGATCCAACACACACACACTTGACAAATTAATAGTTGTGAACTCATCGTTAGTAACTTAAGGCAAAAACTGTAATTGAATTTATAATTAATCCACAATCAATTATTATTTTTTCAAGATTTAAAAACGATTAAATTAATTTCAAAAAAAAAAAAAAAAAAAAAACATGATCCACAAGATCAACATAAATTGAAGACATGGATAAGTCCACACTTTTTAAGTGTTTTCATTTGAACTTTATATATATATATATATATATATATATATATATATATATATATATATATACACACACACACCGTAGACCATTGTTCACATTGGAAGGTGAACTAATTACGCATGTTTATTTTTAACATAATGTAAGTTTATTTTTAAGTAATAAACTAAAAATAAATTTACAATACACTAAAAATAAACTTGCAGTACACTAAAAATAAATGTATGAAAAATAATTTATAATACACTAAAATAAACAGTTATGCAGTCGGATTATAATCTACAGTATAATAATTGTTAACAAACTACTCTAGTAATTTAAGGGGATGTTTGGTTCATGGAAAATGTTTTTCAAAGTAAAATATTTTCTTTAAAGTGGAGAAAAATGTTGTTTTCTTGTGTTTGGTTCATTGAATTCATTTTTCATTGGAAAATGAATTCCTCAAATTTGAGGAAAACAAAATCCTTGGTTGGGCCAAGGATTTTGTTTTCCATGGAAGATGGGAAGAAAAAGTGATATGTATTGCCTATTTTACCCTTGTTTTCTTTTTTAATTATATTACTCTTATTAATTTGTAGGGGCATATAAGTCTTTATACTTGGTTATTCCTTACAATTCCAAATCTAACCAAACAATAGAATTAGTATTCCCAGTAATTCTTTTTCCACTAACCAAACAATAAAATTCATCTTCCTAATAATTGTTTTTTCATGAAATTTCAATTCAACTTTCCTTAAAATATTTTTCGCGAACCAAACAAGCCGTAATTAGAAATGACTATATACATGTGTATGTGTGTGTGATCGCTGGATGTAAGGTAGAGCAATGTATGTTGGGATTTTGATGTTTAACGAGAAGAAAGCAAAGTAACGTAGTCAGAAATTAAAGCCAACGTATGATTAAGAAAGTTGACTTGGAAGTTGGAACAGTGGTTAGTCCCTCCATGCATGCATGCATGCATGCATGCATGTGCGACAATAACATCCAATTACCCTCACGAGGTGGCAAGCTTTTGCCAATTCCCACATATATATGCCACATTTCATATATGAATGTCTGATGTGACATTATTTTATCCGAAATGTATATGATGGTTTTATTGGGACCGGATCCATCATAAATCGCGTATAGAAATATAGAATAGGGTAGGAAAATAGTAGCTTCATTATTCGGGGCGCTAAACCCAAAATAGTACGTACAAGCCCCGAGATACAGGCAGTGGCGGATCCAAAAAATCATCTGAGTGGGGGCGAATATTAAATGACGTTAGAAATATCAATGACAAAATATCAAACAACCATAATAAGGTTAAAATACAAAATACATTATAAATTACAATATATTTATGAGAAAATATGAAACATAATCAATTAGATAAAATAATTTGATTAACAATATATTCATAAATATTTTTAAATTTTAATTTCTTTTAGTTAGATCAATTTTTCTAAATTAATTCGAATACAATAAAGTATATTATAAACTTGTATACTACATTAATTAAATGATTTATAAAAACTAGACTAAAAGAGCATTTAATTTGTTTATTAAATGATTCTTTTTTTTTTTTGAGAACTTTATTAAATGATTCATAAAAAGTAGACTAAAAATATTTATTTTATCTTGTGAAGAGAGAAGATAATTAAAAGTGTTGCAACTAAGATTTGAACTCATGACTTAAGCCTTTGTTATTGTTAACGTAAAACTTGGAGTTCAACCAACTAAGCTACTCAAATTATTAATATTTTCAACATAAATATAGATTTTATATAAATATTTGATGCTATATATGTATACATATACATATATATAAAGGGATGGGGGCAGCTACCCCCACACTGGGTCCACCCCTGGGAACTACAGGTCCAGAATGGCGGCCCAAATACAAAGATCACAGCCCAAGGAATGGAATAGGCCCAAAATAATAACTATCCCAATCTTTTGAAAGGATTCTTCCATTGGAAAGATTTGTTGATCGATCTATCAGGTTTCACTGGAATCAATACTTCCGATATCTATTGTATGATTTACCAGATAGACTTCTATCGAAGTATACTTTTACTGCATCAATATCTTCTTAGGGTAGATTCTTCAGATAATGATCTGTTGGTTGTACTCCCAATTTTTATTTTTATCGACGTTTAAAAAACGTCGCTAAATGACAGATTTCTTATTGTGTGAGAAACATAAGTTATTATTTTACCTTTACAAACTAGCCTATCTCTGAACATGAATTGCAACAAAATTTTAGGATTCTAAAGTTCTTAGCTTATACATTATTATGTATCACCAAAATTTTAAAACGCAATAATTCTTAACACACATATATAATAGTATAATCATATAAAGTTTTTGACATGCATGCCCTAACCCCAACCCCTGGCCATGACATGAAAATAAGAGCAATCATAAACTATTATTTCACCCATTATTGTGTCTAAGAAATGTTAGTTGGGTGTATTGTACAGTCCAATGTTTGGTTTGTTCTGAAAAGAAACGTTTCCAAGTTGACTGATAGTTTTGGATACCACAACCAATCACTATATTGCATACTGCGCCCCATTGGTTGGCCATACCTAGTGGTCTTGGTTTTTATTTTAGATTTGGGAAGATAAAATAATAATAAAAAAAAAAACATTTTCTGACCCCCAAATATTGACTATTAGTTGTTTTAGTCTGCCAAATTATATCATTCATCGAGAGGCAGGGCCTACCCGGTATTGTAAATTTTGTTTCAAAATAATATTTAGATTATAGGCAAGTAATTAAAATATTATATTCATTCAATTAACATATTGTGTGTATAAATCAATTGAATACACGTAATATGTTATTTGCATATTTATTCAGTTAACATATTATGTGGACAATTTGGAGATTGATAAAATACCTTGTTAGTAGGCGAAATTTTTACATGTAATAACCTTATAAAATTACATTCATTAAAATTCATCAAATAATCTTACATAAAAAGCCCGACATCAAATCAAATACATATATTTATATGATATATATATTAAGGAAAAATTATAACGTAAATTAAATTGTCAAGTCCAACAAAGACCGGATTTCAATGTATTAGTTATGTCAAGAAACTAACTGAAGTTGACACAATAATGAAGGTAGAGGAATTCACGTACCTGGTCAAATTATATTGTTGTCCAGCATTAATTTACTACATTTTTTTTAGTATTATTGATTCTATTACAATGTAATATCGTTCTATATACCTTCTTTATCTATTGCAATTCAAAGATCAATATCTCATCACCAGAATTCTTCGATCCAGATATACCATCTGAGCATAGGGTGCTTGACTATCTCTTTAAAGTTTAAAATCAAAACAATGGTTTATAATGGTATCACTTTAATTATCATTTCATAAACTTCATACACTAGATTCATCATTAGTAGGAATGTAAAGAACATGTTGATGCATAAGTCAATTTGGACCAGGCTACTAATAAGTCTCAATATCAAATTTGAGGCGATCTTTTATTTCAACACCCTTAAATATGCAAATTTGAAAATGTGATTCTGTTAGGTCTTGGTGGTTGTCTTCTTGGTTGGTCATACTCATCATATGTCCTTAGTGGGGTGGCCTTTAGTTTATTATTGATATTCTTCTTTGTGAAGATCCATATATATCTTACTTGGCAAGGTGAACTACTATAGTTTTCATAGTCTCCATACTTGTAACCATTGAAAGATTGAGCATCATCGGATCTCTTTTGTGACTTATAGCTTCCTTGGTCCTCATATTAATTCTCTTGTTGGAATCTTGACTTAGAAAACATCATATATCTTGGATCAACTTACAATCACAAAGACAAGATAGTGTTTTGCAACTAGAACTAGAAGTACTTGCAAGTGAGCTAGTAGTGTAGCAGTAACTTCAAGTAAATCAAAACAATGAACGAAACAACACAACAAGAAAACGAAAACAAACACAAAAAACAAGCACAAACTGCAAACAAGCAAAAGTAAAAGGGGTCGGGGTGAACTAGACTCCCTAACTTACATTCTTACACTTAATTTTAATGCATATTAAACAAATTTAACTAAGAGGACCAAATTTGAAATAAAATCAATAGTTAAATGACCAATTATGATCAAATTAAAAGTCAACGATTTAAATTGATAAATGTCAATAGTCAAGTAAACATTTTTGCAATTAACTCTTTGTAGGTGCTAATATACACACTCCGATGATATTTGGGTTTTGAAGGGTGGCAGATTGCCTTTATTCTCCAGTAATGTTTGCTAAATGTTTTTGCATGATTGACACAGAACTGGCAGCAGGTTGTTCTCATGGTATTTTGGTCCTTAACTTGATTATCTTTTTATTTAGAGTGATAATTTGATAAATATCAGTATTGGGTATAGACTCGTGCAGGATCAAGTCCAGCAATTGGTTGTTAGGAAAATTGTTTGGTGGAGGCCGTTGAAGGCTAAGTCTAGCTAGCACTCTGCCTCTAAAAAATGTGGTGATATAAAGAAATAAAGTTGCACCTTCACTATAAGTTATAGCTTTTAGCATAGTGATAATCACTTATCTAACAAGTGGTATCAGAGTCGGGTCACGGAAGTCAAGCACTTGCCTCTCGAAAATGCAGCAATGGCTAAGACCTATAGCTTTTCGTGATTTATTACTAATTTATTTAGAGCTATTATTACAAATACATTATAATTGTAGACATAATCTTATTTATCCTCAAAAGGAGTGAGCCTACCATAGTGGGTGACTCGGTCTTAAGTCTTCATTCACTCGTAAATACCAACTGAGCTGTCCGTGATTCCGTGAGGCACAATTGTAGACATAAGCTACTAGTACATGCAACTTCTAAATTGGAAAGAAGAGACAAGCTACGACGACATATATTATTGTTCAACGTTAATATGGTTAATTTAGGTAGTCCGGGAGCCGTACACTTGCCGGCCGGCCTAACGGACGTTACTACTTCCGGCATCTGAAACTTCACCGTCGCTCTCTATCCGTTGCTTTTCCGGCGAAGTAACACGGCTCTTCCCGGCCGAAGTTTGGGCGACGCCGGCGCTGTTATGAGGGCGGGGATAAGTGCAAGAAACCCGGTGATTATTGGGATCAATTCCCATGTCCACAAGCTTTTTTCTGATATGGGAATTCCAGTAATTCTCGACCTCTTCATCTGTGCGCCCCGGCAATCTCCCGGCGATCAACGACCACCTGCTAAATTCAATGCCGCCGTTAAATGTTACTCATCGGAGATTTTGTACCATCACGAGTAAAAGCAATATAGCATTTGCAAAACATGATTTGCATGGCTAGCTGTAATTGAAGATCAAATGTGTTATTTTAGTAGTTTAAATTAATAATTAGACAATTTTATACTTGTTTTGTCTGATTTTAACTCTTCTATTTACTATCATTTTGTCAACCCAACTCACATTTTTTGTTTATTTTCTTTAATTTTTTTTAATTATTTTCAAAATTCAACGTTGTATTTAATACCCCTCTATACATTTTATCTATTACATTTATTATTTATGGGTAAAATCAACCCTTCTCGCTTTATTTATTTTTCAATAATTTTGAAATTCATTTTTTGATATTTAATAATAATTCTAGTGTAGTTTTCAAATATATAATTTGATATATTAACATTAAATTAAACATTACGAAAAATTAAATTATAAATAACTTGAGTCAAATCCCGTTAACAAAACCTATCACATTATTAAACGAGATGCAGGGAGTAGTACTTTTGATATAACTTTCAAATATACATATTTCTATATACTAAAACTAAACTAATTTGTAAATAACTTAAGTCAAATCTCATCAGTAATCAAATTGACACATAAAATGTGATGAAAAAAGTATAATATTATATGCTCAACACACATAGGGTGAGTTCAAATGAGAACTCTTTTGGTAAAAAGTGATAACTGATCACAGTCATCCATCAGAGTTCATCAATAGTCGAAATTTTAGTAAAAAGAAAAACACGAAATAAATTTATAATTATTGTAAACTTTCAAATTTATAATATTTATAAAACTTACCTCGCTCATTTTCTTCTTATTTTTTATCAATCTTCAACCTTGATATATCCAAATGGATGTATATATAGTAATTATACACTATTGGAATTGAATTAAAAGGTGATTGATATAGCCATAAACAAATATAAAGGAAGTGAAAAAGAGCAGGGAAAATGGTCAAATAAGCCTTCGAACTTTACCTAAAAAGTCAATTAGGCCCTCAAACTTTTTAAAGTTACAAATAGGTACATAAACATGACAATTTAGTTATCAAGACCCAATTACATGTTAGTGACCTACAATAATACCAAGTCACTGAAATTCTGTCGGTTGTCCAGTAATAAAAATAGACGGAAAACGATCGATGGATTAAAAATGGACAGAAAATAAGGCGTCGCCATCTCCTATGGACGGAGAAGGCGACCAAACTGGTCGCATCTCCCATGGATGAAGAAGGTGACCATTTTGGTTGCCTTCTCCGTCCTTGCGAGATGGCGATCAAACTAGTCGCCATCTCCTAGGGACGGAGATGGCGACCAAACTGGTCGCAATCTCCATCCCTAGAAGATGGTGACACCTTGTTTTCTGTTCATTTTTATTTCAATCGTCGTTTTCGTCCATTTTTATTACCGGACAACTGTCGGAATTTCAGTGACTTGGCATTGCAGGTCACTAATAGGTAATTGAGCTTTGATGAACAATTAAATTGACATATTAATTTGAGAGTCTAATTGACTTTTCAGGTAAAGTTTGAGGGTCTATTTGATCCTTTATATTGATTTTTTGGTCCTTAGCTTCCTTATCACAAAGGTGTAAATATTATCCATAATTATTTTACATCGTTGTCAAATTAGTAATTGTGTTAAATTGGCCTGGCTTTTAACACATTAACCCTACTAATATGAAATCTTAACGAGAGACTAATATTAAAATGATTAAACAACTAATATATCAATGATTTAGAATAATTAGAAATGATATTTACGTACAGAGATAAAATATTCAAATCACTTTTTACCCAACATGGACACACATACTAATTTCTTTATCTTTTTTTACCCTTTCTTTCCTATAAATTCCATCAATCCTCACTTTCTACTCAACTATACAAGGTTGCATTACTTTCCATTAGCATGAGGTGATGACTACAAAAAAAGGGTAAATCTTCATCTCATCATAATATAGATGACGAGAGAAACCTAACGTCACGCACTATTCAAAGATGTGTATAAGGTAAACCTCACTCTTGTGTAACAACCTTTAAAATTACACATGAGAAATAAATTTCACTATAATTGTATGACCAGCTCAACCGAGATGGTATTGAATTGGCAAGAATCAATCGTGACCTTTTGACACAGAAATCATGTTCTACCCTTACAAAAACTATACAAATAATACATTTAGTGAGGGGTTTTTCCACCCGTCACTAATTTTTTGTCACTAAAAGTGTTTTTCTTGTAGTGCAATTTGACCACTTTTTCGGGGTACTATTTTATTATTAAATAGGATAATTATGGGTTAAGAAAAAAGTTAAATTTCCATTTTTTATACACAAATTTACCTGTCGCCAAGCAAGGCATGAAGCTTGATGATGAGATCCTCCTCATCATCACCAAAGTTCCCTCTTTTGGCAGTTTGCTTTAAATGGTTCATCCATCTAAGCCTACAACTTTTACTGCAACGAAGCAGACCTGAAAAAGTAAAAATAAAAATTACCAAAGACAATTAACTTTACTTATTTACTTCAAACACATACTCCACGTCCCCTCTCAAATCAAAAAAGAATATGGGTAGGTTAATGTTTACCTCCCTTGATAATATAAGCTTTTAGTTTTAGATTAAAACTTGAGAATCCAAAATTAATTTTCTTTTCTCCCAAAACCTTTACTCTAGTCCTGATATAGATGTAACATTTTTTTTTTTTTTTTATATAAAAGATACTGATATCAATTCTCTTGACTCATAATGAATTCTTGTTAAGAAAAAAAAAAATAGTGTTTTTGTGATTCGATTAAAACCTATCTTACCTAAGTTCAATACTTTATAGTCTAATAATATAAACGCAGATAGAACTCTAATAAGCTAAGAGTTCTTAGATTCAATCCTTATTCCCCTCGAATATCTTGTATGTCAAGAACTTAAAACAAAGAGGCAACTATAGCCAAATTGGTCGGCTGTTGGCTTAATAACCACAAGGTTACAAGTCTGAATCTCGGTAGGAGCTGCTCATAGACCTTCTCGATTTGAGCCGGTCAATTATGGGCAACCTAAACTAGTCCTTTGCTGGCTAAGGTCATAAGGCGAGGTAGGGTGGCAACGTTTACAAACCTGCGGCCTTGGGCAGGTCGCGCCAGCCACCCTCGCCATGTTTTCGGATGTAATCTACGAGCTTCTGGTCTTCCTGCTTGGACCAAGCACCCTTGTTGATCTCATGATGATGATGAGAATGGTCGCAGGAAGCCTTCCTCATAGTCGTTAGTTGTCGGAGAGACAAGAAGTGAAAGTGTGTGGATCTGGGAAGAAAACACTCCTTGGATGTTTCGTGTATATAGAAAACAATGATGAGAGTGTAAGTATATATAGTTGCGTACGTGACGATGGAGGCGGTGGGTGAGGTGTGTTGTGGGGTGGTGGTTTACACTTTATAGTGGTTTTAATTTATGGAATAAAAGGACGACCATGAGAGAGTTGACCGGTGGTTTGGCCCTGCATGTTATGTATGTATGCAATGCATGCCTACGCCTACCTCACACCACCCACTTTTATAAAATTGATGAATGAATTCAATACTTTTTCTTTAATTTTATGGTACTACGACCTCAACTATAATGCACTAGCTAGGAAGTATTATTGCAGTGGCAGGTCAACTGATTCCTAAGTAGATTCTAGTTAATGATACAGAATCGAACTCTATTAGTTATAGTGTGAAAGTTACATATAATATAATGCCTGCATGGGTTGCTCAATTGGTCAGAGAAGTGAAATTTGTCACAAAAAATTAAAGATTGAGTCTCACTAACAGCATCTGTTGATTGATTACCTCAGGCGATTCCTCAGTTACACCCAATGCGATAAATTTCTTGTCAGCACAGTGTAGTATTGGACCACTCATCAAACCCCATTTAGTTTTGTTATAAATTAAAGTATAAAAATGATCAACTCAGCTTACGTGATAAACGTGGGACAGCGAGGCGTTATGTATATAATACGATGAGCTTTGGATTGGCCGGAACCGATGTTTATTATATTTGTGATGTGTATTTAATATTTATCACAACACTACAACTAATAACGGGCAATATAATATGTGCTCAATTGAATGTTATGTTCCTTCAAATATTAATTAAAAATCTAAACCCATAGTTGATATGTGTATTTATATTTTATATATTATATTCTTAATTCTTAATTAATTAATAGCAAGATGTTGAATAATGTTTTTCGTTTTGATTAAAAGTTAAAAGGGATAAATAGACTACACATTTTTATTTGAGTTAATTCCTAGATTTATAGGTGTCATTCTACTTTTAATTTTTTTCTTTTTCAGAACATCTGATCCCTTCTTGATCCTAATATTAATGTAGCATGATCATTTTTTGTCCTCCATCAATAAATATGTTTAAAAGAGGATATTTTGGTCTATTTGGCCTACCATCTTATAAGATCCTCTTTGTTGTAAGAGTTCTTTTTTTTTTCAAGTCCTAGATTTAAGGTGTCATTCCACATTTGGTCCTTGCCAAAATGTCTTTATGTTAATGTCATTTAAACATATTTATTGACGGAGGATCAGAAATGGTCAAGCCACAATAACAACATGACCAACAATGGATGTTATGGAAAAACACTAAAGTGAAATGAAACTTATAAATATAGGACAAAAAAAAAAAGAATTAACTCTTTATATTTTATATATAGGATAGGTTCAGCATCAACTCTTAACTTTACTAATATGATAATAATATCATTACTATTACGTCAACATAATTTGTGGTGGCTACTAATACTAATTTCAAAAATAACGGAAGATGTCCCGAAAGGGATACTCAAGTGGATAGAGCATGATTCTTATACTTATCGCAAGTTTAATTCTTATCATTACCGTCTTGTTAGAGCTCGTTACATGAGATCTTTCTAGTATGGTTTATCTCTCATGTGCAATTTGTGAGTTTGTAAGATTTACTCCATGCATACTCTTAAATACTGATTACGAGTTTCTCTTCTCACCAAAATAAATAAAACAGTATAAGACCCCCCCTCCCCCCCCCCCCCCCCCCCCAAAAAAAAACAAAAAAAAAAAAAAAAAAAAAAAAACAACAACAACAATCAAGCTGGTCAAAACAATGCCAATAGTTGCATAATTATGTCTCAAATCAAGGTTGTTAGCCCAACATGTACTTCGGTCATTTTTATGAAGGAAAAGGTAAAGGACCTTTACATCCGAAACCTTTTTTTTTTTTTTTTTTTTTTTTTTTTTTTGAAATATCACATTATAATAAAATCAATAGTATTACATCCGAAACCTTAAAGCTTCTCAATTGATTAGCATTGTTCTTTTACAATCGATAGAAAATATTCGTGTTTCAATTATGAAAACAACATATCTCCAATCAGTGTTAGAATAATATGTTGAATATAACAAGATGTTCCACTATTGATATTGGTCGAGATATATAATCTAGTCTAAATAATAAACCGACATGTGTTCGTTTAAAGCCTCTCTAGTTATTAAGACTATCAATAAATTAAAGCCTAAGACTCTAGACTATGACGAGTTGTTTGGTAGGATGAACTTGTAATTCTATTCCTACCAAATTTTATGGAATTACAATTTTTTAGTTTGGTTAGAGTGAATTGCAATTTTCTCAAATCATAGAATTGCAATTCTTAGCCGGGTCTCTCTTAAGAATTACAATTTCACACTTTGTGGAATTGTAATTCTATAGTGATTTACCATTTTATCATTATTATTATTATTATTATTATTATTATTATTATTATAAAAAGACATTTTAGTTTTTATTTACTTCTTTCATTTCAATTCCCAATCATTCTATTCCTGCACCAATAACAATGTAATTTAAATTCACTTTATTCTTTTTTTCACAAAATTACAATTCATTTCCCCCTTAATTCTCTTTTTCCAGGCAAAAGCCTGTAATTGTTTAACTACTATTGATGGAGCAAATCAACAAATGGAGACAGGTTCTTTGAATATCTCAACAACCATAACCTATAAATGTTAAAGCCTAAGACTAGACTATGACAAAGTGTTTGGTAGATTGAATTGCAATTCTATTCTACCAAAACTTCATGGAATTACAATTTTATAGTTTTATTGGAGGGAATTGCAATTTCACAGAATTTGCAATTCTTAGTAGGGTCTCCCCTAGGAATTGCAATTACACACTTTGTGGAATTGTTAATTTTATGGTGATTTATCATTTTACTCTTATTATTAATATTATATATTATTATTATACAAGACATTTTAGTCTTTTTTTTACTTCTTCCATTTCAATTTTCAATCATTCTATTCTTACATATCAAATAATGTAATTTAAATTATCACTTTATTTTTTTCCCAAGAAATTACAATTTATTTTCCAAGCAGGGTCGACCTAGCTTGCTGAAATTTCGTCTGATGTTTGTCGAAGATTCGCCGAAGTTGATTAGAACCCTAATTGACCTGCAATTACAGATCATCAACATACTAGTGAGTTTTATTACTCCGAAATACTCTGCAACATATTTGTGAGTTTAATTGCAACTTTTAAAAGTGTAAGTGCCTAATTGACTTTTGAAATAAAATTTAGGGCTTAATTATTTGTCCATTTTCCATTAATGTTTTATACTCTTATCAACTAAAAGGGCCAATTATATTTATTTTTTACACTAATCATTCGGTCAATTGTTTTTTTTTTTTTTTGTTTTTTTTTTTGAGCAGATGGGACCCAATTGTGTCTCTTGTAGTCTCTTAACTCACCATAAAATATTAACGTTAGAGACATGAAATATATAAAGTATATATTTAATATAGTTTTTAAATTTTTATTGTTTGTTTTGAACTTTTGGGGTTGTTAGAGGTAGAAGAAAGTTTGAGTTCACCAATCTTTCATGGAGAGTGTTGGCAAACGCGTGTCACGTGCCTACCAATTCATATCTAACCCATTTCTTGAATTTTAGATATTTGAGAAAGATTTGTATTCTATAGTACATGGAATTTCACAAGTAAATTATGTGACAAAAATAGAGAGACAAAGAAATCTCCAATAGAAAGCCAAATTATTTTTGTACTCAAAATCCCACACAGGAAAATAATAAGTATATTTTTTTAAAAAAAAGTACAGATTAAAGTGTACTTATTAAATTAAGAAATTTTTTCTTTTTTAAAACAAGCCATGAAGAACGAAAATAGAAAACATATTTATTAGCAGAAATTTTGAATTTGAAAAATAGGAGAACTATTTTTTCCAAACCTAACAAAGGAATTTGAAAATATATAAATTATTATATTAAATATAATAAACTATTTCCCAAAGTTTCAAGAAAGTTTTAAAGAAAATTACACTTTTTGTTCTTAAGTTATATGATAATTATAGAATTCGTCTTTGAGTGTTGATCATGCTTATTTTTTGTCCCTAGATTATCATTGGCGTTCCACTTTTCGTCCTTTCGTGCTCACTTTCCGTCCCTATGTTATACTAAATTGCAAATTCCATCCCTAATATTTTATTAATAAAGGACTAAAAGTGCAACGTCAATGATTAACTTAGGGACGAAAAGTGAGCATGACCAACACTATAAGGAGCGTTTGGTTGGAATGAAGGAATTAAGGGGGGAAGGAATTGTAATTCGGTGGGAAAAGAATAAGGTAGGAATAAAGTAGGAATTACAATTACATTGTTTGGTAGGGATGAATAATGGAAATGGGAGAAGTGATATAAAAATTAAAATACCCTTGTGTAATAATATTAATATTTAATAAAAACATTTAAAGACAAATATGTCATTTTCCCTTTTCATTGTAGGGATGAATTCATTGAATTGCAATTCATAGGGGACCTATGAACTGCAATCCCCTATAAATTGTAATTCAATGAATTGAGGAAATTACAATTCCCTCCTACCAAACAATGTAGTTTATCTTTTCATTGAATTTGCAATTCAATTTCAATGCAATTCATGCCAACCAAACACCCTCGAGAGTGATTTTCTGTATTAGATTCTTCTCTCGCCGTCCCCATTGCGACAGCGACTTTGCGGGAGTAGGCAGCTCTTCACTACACTTTTTTTTTTTTTTTTTCCTTTTTCTATTGCACAAGTTTTTCTGTCTATTCTCATCGTAAATTTATTATGAACCATATATAGTAGTCTAGATTCTTCCCCTTGATGCTCTGTCACAATTGTCGTTTAAATGTTACAAAAAAGGTTTGGGATTGAATTCGAATGCCTCGTCACGATCGCTGTAATGTCATTAATGTAGACTTGAGCTGGAGTTGGGGTAGTTTAGCAAATTATATCTTAGACAAGGTTTCATCTTGTGTGATGGATCTTGATTCAAGTATCATATTATATTGCCTTAAAAATCTTGCCTCCCATAAGTTAAAAACCTTGTTATCTATATCTATATCCATATCTATATCTATATATATATATAAAAGTAAAATCCTCCTAGTCAAGTTTTCCCCCCAAAACTTAGGGACATTTATGTAATTTATGTAATCTAATCTATATATATATAAAAGTAAAATCCTCCTAGTCAAGTTTTCCCCCCAAAACTTAGGGACATTTATGTAATTTATGTAATCTAATAATAATAATAATAATAATAATAATAATCTATAATAATAATATTATTATTACCTTTTTGTATACCCAGTTTATTATCAAATATATTAGGAATAATTATATTAGTAATATATTATTAATTAAATAATTAGGGAAAACCGTAAGAACAATAATCTATAATAATAATATTATTATTACCTTTTTTTTATACCCAGTTTTATTATCAAATATATTAGGAATAATTATATTAGTAATATATTATTAATTAAATAATTAGGGAAAACCGTAAGAACAATGTTGTAATAATATATTAGGAATGTAGTTATACAATATGTAGTAATTAAGGTGATTATTGTTAATTAAGCTAATTAGTGTGTAGTATTTTATTTATATATAAAAGCTATACTCACCCAGAATGTATATGTATATATATGGAATGCCGTGTAGTAGTGGGTAGAAAGTAAATAATTTGAAGCTTTTACCTTTCTTAATATCTCTTACCATATTATAATTTCAATACTAAGCTCTTTTGATCTCATCTATTGTGTATAAATACACCTTATATGACCATAGACAACTCATCAATTTCACAATCCCAACTAAGGTTAATTATTTCATTGACTTTTTGCTAATTATCCTGTGATCTTCCACAGTTGAGGTTGATACGTGATTTGCACGGGTGAAGTTTTCATTATCTTAGTTTCTTCTTTTCTTTCTTTCTTATTGGGTTTTGTTTTGTTTTTTTTTTTTGTTTTCTATTTTTTGTTTTTTGTTTTTTTTTTTGTTTTTTGTATTTTTTGATTTTTAAACAGGAAAAGTGGTTCGTAAGAAAAAATGTTGATATATTCTCTTTTTTTTTTTTTTTTTCGTTTAATTTTGTAGAGAAGATACAGATCTATAAAGATTGATCGAGAAGCAATAGAGTTCCTTGCTCATCAAGTGGATAAAGTGGAGAGGGACGGATTTTGTGCATATGTAAACAGATGCAAAGGGAAGCATGATAAGAATACACTAAAAATGAAAATAATATTCAAAGCATTTTTTTAGTTGTCAATTTGTCAAAGCGTTGGGCTTTCTTTTGATTCAATCTCTTCGTCTTTAAAGTGTGCATTTTCTGTAATAAAAGAGTAATTTGTCTCTCCCTTCAAGATGTTTTGGCATTTTCGGCAGAATCAACACTGCGGAAGTAATCTTGACTTTGTCAGTGCGGAAGTTGTTTTTTTTTTTTTTTTTTTTTTCCTGCAAATTTGAAGTTGGCATTGCTTTGGATTAAATTAGTAGTTATTTTTATGGCGGTGGTGGAAGAAGATTCAGTGATAGATGACTGCAGCAATTCATGTTAGAGGGTGGTGGTTGAAGTTTGTAGGGATGACAACTCAATGAGAGTGTGGATCGTAAATATGTGTATTAGTTTTTTTTTTTAATGTTTATATTCACTACCATTTTTAAGATTCATATTTATATTTATATTCATATTCATATTGTATTTTCTTTCCTGCATAATTTTAGGCTTAGTTTGTTGATGTATCAATAACATTGTTCAATCCCTGTGAATAAGGATTATTCCTTTGTTGTGTAGTACCATAGAAAATTGCTATGCTATTCGATCCATTTTGAAGGTGAAAAAGGTATTTATCTTTATCCTAGAATCTAAATTTATGTTGTTTTTAACTTTATTTTTTGTTTGGATGTTTGTCTCTATCTCTTTTGTCAACCTTGAAGGGTTTCAACCATGGCCGCCAATCATTGTAGATGAAAACTTGCAGGATGACTTTTTTTTTTTTTTTTTTTTTTTTTTTTTTTTTTTTTTTTAAATTTAGAGATGGTAGTAACCCTAGAACAACTTTGATTGTATTACATAATATTGACTTGTGGATACAAAAATCAGAAATGTAAAGTGAAGAATCTGAGTGTTTTTAATATTTTTTTAATTTTAATACTTTCTATTAAAAGTTTATTATTTTAGTTAATTACACATTTTAAATATCAAATCTAAATATGGTAGCTACTCATTTTAAATATTGTAGTTAATCGAATTTAAATTTTCTCTAAAATATGTATAAATTAAATATATATATATATATATATATATATATATATATATATATATATAAATGGTTTAAATTTGTTTTGCATTGGTAGTTAATTACTATACAATCATTTAAATGAAAATCAAAAGTTTCATATTTAGTTCTTATTAATATACATGCAATGATGCAATTGCATATATTGAAAAAGTAGTATATAAATTTAATAAAGTATATTTTCTTGGTAGTTTTATTAAAAAAAATGCAATATTTCATAACTATTTCAAGTAAGCATTTTAGAAAGTTATTTGTATATTATATTTATTAATTTTTTATTTTTATTTCGTGAAAATATTTCATGCATGAAAATTGAATTGTAGATGTATCATATCTAATTCTTTAGCATAATATTTTTTTAAAAATTTTATTGTGATGAAGATTGTATTTATGAGTTTAGACATTGGAAGAATTAACAACTATCATATTTTTTTTAATTTTATTGTGGTGTTGATGAAGATTATACAGATGACTCATGAGTTTAGACATTGGACAAATTAACATGGATGTTAGTAAAGGATGTGGCAACACCTAACTTGCACAATTAATATATAAATTAATTAGTCTTGCTGGTGTAATCGAAATTACTGATAAATGAGAATATATATTTTCTTTTGTAGTTTACCTACTAATTTAGCTTACTAAGATGTTTGTAATAACTTTTTATTTTAATACGGTGTATTAAAAGTTTATTATTTTAGCTAATTACTCATTTTAAATATCAAATCTTATTTAATTGATAGTATATTTTTGGAAATCAACAAAATAATAGTATGTTTTTTTTTTTTTCAATTGTAATATTGCAATGTTTCCTATATAGTTATTACATAACAAAACTTTAAAATGAATAAAGGTTACATATCGTATTTACACATGAAACTTATTTATAGTAATAGTTGTTAGTATTATAAAATTACTTTAACATAGAAATATTAAAAAAAATGTTATTGATAATTAACTAATTAATAGGTATTAAAAAAAAATCATTGACTAAGAAAAAATGGCATGAAAAGTAAATCAGTTTGAAAAGGAAATGATAATTAATACTTGATTAAAAATGGCACATAATATATTACTGGAAAAAGTTAATCAATTTGAAAAGGAAATAATAATTAATACTTGATTAAAAATGACACAGAATATATTACTGGAAATAATATATATATATATATATATATATATATATATATATATATATATATATATATATATATATATATATATATATATATATATATGTTATTAATAATTAACTAATTAATATGTATTAAAAAATCATTGACTGAGAATAACATGGCATGCAAATTATACCAATTGAAAAAGGAAATAATAATTAATATTTGATTAAAATGGCATGGAATATATAAATTCTGAATATATATCGGAAATTATATTAATAATTATAGTATAAATTAATTGATATGTATTAAAAAAAATTTGACTGAGAATAAAAATGACATGAAAATTAGACCAATTGAAAAATGAAATGATTATTAATACTTGATTAAAAATTAAAAATCATTCCAAATTCACTCAAATGAAAAAGAAAATGGTCAGACCGTCCAAGCAATAGTATAAGTAAACTGAAAAAAAAAATTGTTAATTAGAAAAATAATTGATTGAGATTGAAGATAGCACGGAATGTATAAATTGTAGTATAATATTTTTTTTTTAAAAAGATCCTTATATTGACCATGTCAAAAAGGAAATGGATTAACTATAGTATATGTAAAATCGAAAAACTATATGTTATTAAAAATTTATTGGAAATATTAAAAAATTATTATTATTAATTAACTAATTAATATGTATTCAAAAAGTTATTAACTGAGAATAAAAAATGACATGCAAATTAGGTCAATTGAAAAAAAATGATAGTTAATACTTGATTAACCTTTTAAAAAATGGCACAAGATCTATAATTTTCAAATATATAATGACAATTATATTAATAGTTATAGTATAAATTAATTGATATGTATTAAAAAATATTTAATTGAGAATACAAATGGCATGAAAATTAGGCTAATTAGAAAAGGAAATTATTATTAATACTTGATTTAAAATTAAAAATAATTCCAAATTGACTCAAATGAAAAAAAAAAAAAATTGCAACTCCGCCTAAAGAATAGTATATATAAATTGAAAATGAAATCTGTTAATTGAATAAATAATTGACTGAGATTAAAAATGACACGAAATATACAAATTATGGTCTAATATTTTTTTTTAAAAAAATCTCCAAATTAACAATGTCGAAAAGGAAACGAATTAACAATAGTATATCTAAATTGGAAAAGGGTATCTGTTATTAATAATTTACTGAAAATAAAAAAAAATTATATTAATAATTATCTAATTAATATGTATTAAAAAAATTATTGCCTGGTAATAAAAATGACATGAAAATTAAGTCAATTGGAAAATGAAATGCTAATTAATACTTGATTAAAATGGATCAGAATATATTACTGGAAATAAAGAAATATGTTATTAATAAATGACTAATTAATATGTCTACATATAATTAAAAGTAAAATCATCCTAGCCAAATTTTCTCGCCCCCCAAAATTTACAGGCATTTCTGTAATATTTGTGTATATATAATTAGTCTATATATAATTCATAAATATTCCGTATGTGACTAAGTAGTTATGGAAAGAATATTATGGTAATTAATTAATTAGTTTATAAAATTTATTCCGTGTGAAGTTTAGTTGACTAAAATTTAATTAATTATAAAAATTATATATTAATATCTGTGTATATATAAGTATAAGTAGTCTATATATATTTCAGAAATATTCCATATGTGACTAATTAGTTATGGAAAGAATATTATGGTAATTAATTAATTAGTTTATAAAATTTATTCCGTGTGAAGTTTAATTGACTAAAATTTAATTAATTATAAAATTTATATATTCATGTAGTCTTTTTTGGTAAGCAAATGTTTAATAGAAATTAATTAAATATATAAATAAATGTAGTTTACGCTCTTATTATCATATACTCAAATATTTTATATTTTTTTGCTCAATTATTTAACATTTTGACTAGGAGTTGACGGAGAATGGAGAATCCCCGTCCCCACCTAATTCTCCGCTAGGACGGGAATGAGGAATATTTTCAATTCCTCGCGGGGAACGGGGTCGCAGTGACGGGGACGGGGAGTATACTCCCCGCCCGCCTCGCCCCGTTGCCATTCCAGAATATGTACTTAAAAATGAAAAATGGTTACCAAATTCTAAAAATAAGTAACCATTATAATTGTGAGAATAATGGAAACAAATTCTGCGTAATAAATGAGAAAATTCTTTTAAAATTTTGCATAATTTTATAAGAAAATAATAATTTATTAATCATTATTTACAACAATCTATACTATTAATAAAATACAAATTATCCTCTTTAAATTTTCCACCCAAACTAATAAAAAATATTAATTAATTTGTAAAAAAAAAATTAATAAAGCTTAATTGGTAACAAAATTTTATATGGAAATTAACTAATATCTAATGAATTATTACCCTAAATTAAAGTCAATATGTACTTAAAAATGAAAAATAGTTAAAAAATTTTGTGAATAATTAAACCATTATAATTGTGAGAATAATTAAAACAAATTCTGCGTAATAAATGAAAAAATTCCTTGAAAATATTGTACTACCATCATCATTCAACTCAGGGTGAAAAGAATTATACTACCATCATCATTCACATGCGGAGCTAGGTATATGATTCAAAACCATCAAGATGAAATGGAATATGCAGGCACATCGGTTATCCTCATCTGTTCATAACATTCACATGCAACCCGAAGTGGACTGAGATTGAGTGGTATGTTGCATAACGTGGACTTAAAACAGAGGATAGACTCGATATTGTTTGCCGCGTGTTTAAGATGAAACTTGATGCTATGATTGAAGATATCAAGACATAAAAGTTGTTTGGCTACATATGTGGAGGTATTTGATTATCATACATACTTTAATGTGCCTTAATTAAATTTAAATTTCATGTATAAAACTACTTTTTTTTATTTTAATTTTCTACACAGTTATCTACACAATTGAATTTATAAAAAGATGACTCCCTCACGCGCACATATTGCTATTTGCCAAAAGAATGAATCGGGCACATTCCACATCGGAAGTTGATGCCTTGATTTCTGCTGAAATTCCAGACCAAGATGCGGACAATAAGTACAATGACGTAGTTAGCGAATTTATGTTGCACGGACCGTGTGGACAACTCCGGAAGAATTCGCCATGCATGGTAAATGGTAAATGTTCAAAGTATTTCCCCAAAAAATATGTTAGTCAGACGATTCTGGATAAAGCTGGTTACCTAATCTACATAAGGCGTGACAATGGACGCACAAAATAATATTGAAGTGTGGACCTGATCCAATTGCAACTATAGTTGAAAGCATCTTCCCAACCGCGAAGTATGGAATGCTAGAAGAGTCGCACCTAGAAGGACGAGCGATCCTCTCACCGACTTTAGATGTTGTTTATCAAATTAATCAGTATATGTGTGACATGAACACTGCAGAAGGTCAGACGTATTTAAACTATGACTCTTTGTGTAAGGTAGAATCAGATAGATGGTGATAATTTCTCACAAGTACACACTCTTGGTGCACCTATTATGTTACTGCGAAACATAGACCAATCTCTTGGTCTTTGCAACGGTACGCGCCTCATCGTTACAAGATTGGCGGGTCATATTGTCGAAGCAAGAATAGTTAATGGAACGCAGCAAGGAAACAAAGTTCTTATACCACAAATGTCTCTTACCCCTTCTGATACGAGATTGTCATTCAAGTTCCAGCGTAAACAATTCCCGTTGATGCTAGCATATGCAATGACTATCAACAAAAGTCAGGGTTAAACACTAACTCACGTTGTCTTATTGTTGAAAAAATCAGTCTTTAATCACGGTCAATTGTATGTGACTTTTTCCCGAGTCACTCATCCTGATGGCCTTAAGGTTTTAGCTCTAGACGAGGATGGACAAACTTCTGTTAGTACTACTAATGTCGTCTACAAAGAGGTTTTCAACAATGTCTAATTCAAAACAGTTATATTATGTATACTTCTTGCACAAATATAACAAAATTGTTACATATCTACATATTACGTATATATTCCGTTACAAAAATTTCTATAGCTAAGTTACTACACATAAAGATAATGAGACCAATTAATTTAATTCCGAAACATTCATACAAACCTTTCAACGTTAAAATTTGCACTATCGGATATGAAAGCAAATTATAATTCATATATTATAACGAATATATTCCGTGCATCGCACGGGTGCAAATACTAGTATATATAAAAGTAAAATCCTCCTAGCAAGTTTTCCCCCCAAAACTTAGGGGCATTTATGTAATCTAATAATAATAATAATAATAATAATAATAATAATAATAATAATAATAATAATAATAATACCTTAAATAAATAAATTATTATACTTTCCTTTTAAATTAGTATTTTCTACTTATAAATACAAATTTATAACTCCTAGCCTTCCCATCATTTCCTTCTCCACATCAGTAAGGCTTCTCCACCCCGTATCTTCTCCATCATTTCATTGACTTTTGTTAATCATCCTGTGATCTTCCACAGTTGAGGCTGATACGTGATTTGCACGGGTGAGGTTTTCATTATCTTAGTTTTTTTTTTCTTTTTGGATTTTGTTTTGTTTTGTTTTGTTTTGGATTTTCCGATATTTAAATAAGAAAAGTGGTTTGTAATAAAAATGTTGGATATATTCTTTTTTTTTGTTTGTTTATTTTTTGTGGAGAAGATACAGATCTAGAAAGATTGATCGGGAAGCAATAGAGTACGTTGCTCATCAAGTGGATAAAGTTTTGATAGGGACGGATGAAGTGTAGGCAATAAAAATCTATATCTATATATAGTTAAAAGTAAATCCTTCTAGCCAAATTTTTCCCCAAAAACTTAGAGAAATTTCTATAATATCATCCATTATATATATATATATATATGAAGAAGTACGTACTAACACTTTTGTAATTTTACCAATATACAAATAAAGATGTAGGCAATGAGATATTGAGATTGAAGTACGTACTAGGAATTGAATAAAAAAATATTTTAATTTAGGTAATGGAGAGATTTTTAATTTTTTTTACCAGAAGTTTATATGTTTTTCCTTATACAAATTTATAATTGTAAATTTATATTAATAATTTATTATTGTAAATTTATATTAATACAATGTAATAAAGTCAATAGCATTAATTCTTATAATTCAAACTAATTACTCAATTCAATAACATCAATTTAAACATATACGATGTACAAATTTATACTAAGGTAATTAATAAATTAAAACACAATATTACCGTGTACACAATATATTATATTAAATATTATAATTACAGTGTACAGTTTATTATTTTTAAGCCGTGTAATTCAAACTAATTACTCAATTGCATAAAATCAACTATAACGGGTTACCATACATGTTACGTGTTCGTTTTTAGTAATTAATTAAATCAATTGAATCAAATTTATTTTAACATATACCATGTAATGATTTTTACTAAGGTATATAATTGAATCAAACAGAATATTACCCCTTAGTTCAGATTAAGGTCATTTATTAATTAATATCAATATAATATATAGATTATTAAATATATAGATTTTAATTACTTTATAATATATAGATTAAATAAAACAAAATATTATTGTGTGCAAATTTTTATTAACGTAATTAATTAACAATTAATAAATTACTTTATAATATATAGATTAATAAATATGGTTAGATTTTTTGTAATATACTTATATTTTTACTAATTTAACTCTATATTGAGTTTATGCATGTGGTAAATGATCAAGGTGATTGGTAATTCTGATTTCTTCCCATTCTTAATTAATTAACCATATATAATTGTTATAATATATATATATTATAATTATCACCATATATTATTAAATATAGTAATCGGTAATCACCGTGTGCATATTATTATATTTTAACATTTCACTTCATATAGATTACCGTGTATTGAAAGAAAACATGTTAGGAATATATATTATACTCACAACCATATATTATTAAATATGGTAATCACCATTTACATATTATTAGATCTTAGTAATTTTAGTAATTAAAAATTTCAAATCCTACAAAGAATCATGAGTATCGTAATCGTTACCATACAAAGAAACGAAATATATAAAAACATACAAAAATGAAATATATTAAAATATGATTATTATGATTATTATGATTATGATTCTAATTAGGTTACCATACTAAAACATTCTCATTTGCTAACCATGTACAGACAATCGTGATTCAATTTAATAAAATATGTTTAAAAATCATATTACCTAAATCTAGGAATTGAATAAAAAAATATTTTAATTTAGGTAATATATATTCTAATTATAAGTATGTAGTTTCAGATAATTTAAAAGGACTCAATTGAATAAAAAATATTAAAATTATTGAATAATTAATTATACTAATAGACACTGTAGAAGAATATGGTAGAATATAGACTAATTAATTTTGAAAATTGATATACGCTAATATTACACGGAATTTTTTTATCCAATTCATAAATGAGTCAATTTAATTAAAAACATTTTTAATACGATAATAGCTATTTTAATTATAAGTATGTAGCACCAGATAATTTTAAATGAGTCAGTTGAGTAAAAAATAATTACACTCTGAAATAATTAATTATGGTAATACAAAATGGAGAAGAATAATGCACAATATATACTATTTAATTATGGACATATTATTATGGTAATATTAAATGGAATTTTTGGAACCAATTCATTAATGAGTCAATTGAATAAAAAATATTTAAAATATGGTAATGAATATTCTAATTATAAGTATGTAATACTGGATAATTCTTAATGAGTCAAATGGTTTAAAAATATTTAGTCTATGGAATAATTAATTATGCTAATACATATGCTAATTATTACACGATTTTTATTTTAAACAAATTCACAAATGAGTCAACTGAATAAAAAAATATTTTTAATTTGGTAAAATATATACATATATACATATTATTTTTCTAATGTGAAATAATGTTATTGACTTACCATGTTTGCTTCGATATGCTAAGCCATTTAAAATATAATAAAATTTATAATTGTAATACTTTCGTAATAATATTGAATAAATATTAACCATATGTTTAGATTTAATAATATAATATATTATATATTAAAAGAATTATATATTAATCTAATATAGTGATCGTTAATACGGGTAAATCATATATAAGCATAATCTAATATAGAAAAATATTCATTATTACTCATATATAATTTAGGGAATAAATAAACTTATTGAAACTTAATTATTTATAACTTCAACTTTAATCTAAATATATGGATTTAAATATATAGTATTAATATCCGAAATTAATAAGGTTTTCTTAATGTGGATCTATATATTTTTAATAATTTTGATTTAATAATATTATACCTTAATTATAAAAATTATACCTAACAACTTTAGTATTACATGGCATACAATAATTACCATAAATAATATTTTATAATTGACAATTTGTATTAGGCAATAAAAATTAATAATTAATAATTATGAACATGGTGTTGTGAACATAATTATGAACATATAGTTATGTAATTATGAATATAGTGATTCAATAATTGTGAATATGAAGTTTTTAAAAAATTATGCATATATATATTTATAATTATGAACATATAGTTGAGTAACTATGAACATAGAGTTCTGCAATTATGAATATAGAGTTCAATACTTATGAATATGAAGTTCAAAAATTATGAATATATAGCTTTATAATAATGAACATATAGTTCAGTAATAATAAACATAGAACTGTGTACGGTGGACACGGTTCCACATCATAACTATTCAATTGACCCTGTTACATGTAAACTTT